>NC_138774.1:23226876-23329376 GCF_965119305.1 Pelophylax lessonae
GATCCTAACACATTACCCAGTCCATACCAGTATAGATCCTAACACATTACCCAGTCCATATCAGTATAGATCCTAACACAATACCCAGTCCATACCAGTATAGATCCTAACACAATACCCAGTCCATATCAGTATAGATCCTAACACATTACCCAGTCCATACCAGTATAGATCCTAACACATTACCCAGTCCATATCAGTATAGATCCTAACACAATACCCAGTCCATACCAGTATAGATCCTAACACATTACCCAGTCCATACCAGTAAAGAGCCTAACACAATACCCAGTCCATATCAGTATAGATCCTAACACATTACCCAGTCCATACCAGTATAGATCCTAACACATTACCCAGTCTATACCAGTATAGATATCCAGCATGAGACTTTTCCCCATCGAGATCTGATGTGTTTTCAAAGTGTTACTTTAATTTTTTGAGCAGTGTATGTATATATATATATATATATATATATATACACTGTATATATATATATATATATATATATATATATATATATATATATATATATATATATATATATATACACTGTATATATATATATATATATATATATATATATATATATATATATATATATATATATATATATATATATACACACACATACACTGTATATATATATATATATATATATATATATATATACACACACATACACTGTATATATATATATATATATATATATATATACTGTATATATACTGTATATACACACACACACACACGTATATGTGTTTTTTCATCTGTATATCTAGATATTTGCCTGGAATCCATATACAAGACAGGAACATATCTGTATGCTCTGGAAACGATCGGTTGACTTGCCTGTAAATGTAAAGCAGAATAAATAAAACAGCCCCCCCCCCCCCTTCAAACTTTCAAAGGCCTATACTTCAACTAGATACCATCAAGCCTGTAAATTCTACTTACAGGCAATCAGATTAGCGGCCTCATGTGTGTTCTGTTCACCTGCAATGTCACAGGCGGTGTTTTTTTTTTGTTGTTTTTTCAATTAGCCCTGTAAAGCAATTGGAATAATTTGCTATTTTGTAGTTCAGCTAATTCCGATAGATTTGTGCCTCCTTCCCCTGGAAGCACGGCTGGATGGATGACCTGAAAAGCTCACTTAATGTGATGTACAGAGAGGCAGGGGAGAAAACAGACCCTCTTATCACAGATTCATGTTCTGACACAAATGTAGCTGGCTGCAAGATCAATGAGAGGATTGGAGGCGGTGAGAGAGAAGGCCTGCTAACCTCCTCACCGCTGGAAACCTTCTAGATGTGGCCATGTCCGCCATTATGTTCTTTTTATGACCAATTCTAGCCTACTGCTTGCGTGACATCTTAAAGGAGAGCTCTAGAACTTCTAGGCTCCAAAAACGTTAAAAACCTTTAAAGGCTAACTCTATTTACTAATAAAAAATGCAAATGCACCCATATTGATTAAACAAATTATGCATTTATTATTATTATTATTATTATTTATATTCATTTTTATTTTTGCATTGAAGCCTGCAAAGCACTGCAGCTGCGATCAATGGAATGTTCTGGCTCTAAACTAAACTGGCCCTAAACTCTAGAAGCTTCTTCCAGAGGCAGGGAAAAGCAATCAAACTCCCAGCCTGTAAATCCCAAAACAGACCAGGACAAAAGATCACTGCTCTCATGATTACAGAATGAGACAAAATACTAAATTTACCTACCATCCTACGCTAGGAGGCAGTGGCGGCTGGTGCTCCATGGGCCAGGGGAAGCAGCAGACGGACTGCACCATACACCCCCAGCCCCCACTAGACTGCACACCAGAACCACAGACCCCCACAGGACCCCGGACCCCCCCCCCCCACGGCTCACTCACCCACTCTCAGCAGGGGCGGGGGCAGCGGCAGCTTCAGCCTCGGCTTCTTCCCCCTCAATAGAAGCGTCTCCTCCCCAATGCCCAATGGCATGGCTTCTACTTTCGGCCAATCGGGAAACAGGTCTCAGGACCCACTTCCTGATTGGTCAGGGGGCGAATCCGTGTGACAATAGCAAATATTCATTCGCTATTGTCACACAAGTGGGTGGTCTCGGGCGCAGTGCTCTGCGCCCCGAGCCCACCCTTTTTTTTTTAGCCTGTGAGAGCCTCTGGCTCTAGTCACATGGTTAGAAAAAAAAAAAGCCCCATTAAACTCCATGCGTCCGGCGCCCCGCATGCAGATTAGACTAGGTTAGATTACACTAGGTTGGCGGAAGTATAAATGAACTACTTAAAGAGACTACTGTGCTTGTGTTTTACTGAGAACTAGGAGTCCCTCTACCGTGGTGGTAGATTGAATGAATGGCGGTGGAGCCTCACACATCTGCACCAAAGCTAAATAATGACAGGAGCTAGCGGAGAGAAGAATGTAATGGGGGAGAAGGTTTGGGGGTGGGAGAGGCTGCAGACTGTGACCATGTTTTCATATTACACCCTTAATATAGATGGTAAAAACATAGTCCTCCATTTTTATTTGAAATATAGGGGATTATTTACTAAAGGAAAATAGACTGCACTTTGCAAAGTGCAGATGCAATCTGTAAGTGCAGCTGCTCCAGAGCTTAGTGAATGAGGAGAAGCTCTGCTGACTTCCACCATCCAATCATGTGCAAGCAAAATGCAGCTGTTTTATTTTCCTTGCATGTGATTGGGTACTCTATGCAAAGTAAAGCTTTACCTAATTGACTCCGCTTTGGAGCAACCGCACTTGAAGGGTGCTACTGCATTTTGCAAAGCGCACAGTCTATTTGCCTTTAATAAATTAACTCCTAAGTGTTGCCCCTCTATATCAGCTGGAGCACTTGCAAACTCTTTTTTTACTCTTTAATCTCTTTATGACTGCCCAACACACGTGTGGAGGCAAAAGGATGGGCTATAATGCCCACATTCTGTACATAGGTGTCGGTGGACGGCCAATGTTTATGTGCTGAGAGTGCGCAGCAGTAGCTGGGGAAACTGGCTTCTGATCATGTGATCGTTGTTACAGTGGTCAGGGCAGCCATCAGAAATTTTGGCGCCCCTTACACAGCTTTAAGCCTGGGCCCCTTCGGGCCTGACCACCAACATTTCGCAGGGCCCGCCCTCTGGCCGACCCACCGAATCTTCCCACTGGCCAACTCACCAAGTCCTTTAGTGCACCCACTTCTATTTTAACACTCTTACAACTTAATAAATGAAAATGAATCCAATCCATCAAAGAGACATCCCAATCCAGTAAAGAAAGGGCCTCATATATTCAGCAAAGATACATCCTAATCTAACAAAGAGATAGCCTCATATATTCAGCAAAGAGACATCCCAATCTAGTAAAGAGACAGCCTCATATATTCAGCAAAGACACATCCCAATCCAGTGAGGAGACAGCCTTATATATTCAGCAAAGAGATATCCCAATCCAGCAAAGAGACATCCCTTTAGCTTACTCTGCAGCCACCATGCTTTAGAAATTGCTAGTTACTACAGCAGCAACAACTCGGTCTCATTGGTTGGGGCCTGGGCGGCCGGGCCCCTTGGAATGCCTGGACCCCCTACATGTGTATGGGCTGTCCCCCCCCCTGATGGCTGCCCTGACAGTGGTCACATGATGGCGGTGGGAGGGGGTGTTCAGAACTGTTGAAAGTGACGATGGGGCAGGAGGGAGAGGGTTGATGATAGAGTTTCTCTTACTGGTGACGTCTCTTCAATCACATAATCAATAAAGCGGGCCATAGACATTAGGATTTATTTCGTCCAGATCCATGGGTTGACCTAGAGAAATCACGGATTCTCCCTATCCATGCTAAACAGTGTGGATGGACAGAAATGCAGTGCCAGCTATTGAAATTTGAAAGCCAGCGCTCTGGGCTATCAGAATACCCCAACATCTGATTGAATGCAGGCACGGTTTGGTCGAGAAATTTCTACCTCAGTTCTTCTACAAAAGTTGGGAAAATCAACTTTTGTTGAACTATGTGGTGCTGACAAGGCCAACCACAGAACAAATTTTGGCCACAGAGTCAGCCTTAATTTGATCTGTGCATGGTCAACTTGAGGCTCAGCTCATCTTCTCCTATAACCTTGCTCTTCGCTGCCCCAGTCAATGACGTGTTGCATCATTGGCACTCACAATAGTGATCCGGAGTTGTGGTTTGGTGTTTCTACCGCTAACCTGGTGTAAAGCCATTGTGATATTGTTTTTATACAAGCATGGGCGTCCGCAGAACTTTTTTCAGGGGGGGCATCATTTTAAGGTCACCCATGCTCCGCCCTTTTTCAACAATGTCATGAAGGGGAGGGGCTTAGTCATTATACTTATTTTGAGTATTTATTTTTAAAGCACAAACAGCAGCATTTATTTTAAAAGCATTTGTTAACCTAAAAAAAAAATATCCTGTTCCCTTAAAGCATGTTATACAGCACAGGGCTTTGCTGTGTAATTTGGCCCCTTCTATCACCTAAAATACCTGGCTGATCCTGCCTGGCTATGTTCTCCCCTCTGTTAACTGACCACGGTATACCATGGCTGCTGAGCCCTGACCCCGTGGTCAGTTTTCGTGCCTTCGTCATCTGCAGCCCTCCTGTCCTCCTGTGTCCTCTCTCCCCCTCCCTCCCTGCCTGTCTGCTCCTGTGTCAGTGCCTGCCCCCCCCCTTCTCCTCCTGCTGCTGTCGTTTTATTTAAAGTTTTATATCTTGTGCCCCTGTGTCTGTGTTTTATAAAAACAAGCCATTCTTTACAAGTTTTTAGGGCGTCACTCGCCGCTCACGTGACCCACCACCTGTCTCCTCCTTTTCTCTCCCCTTCCCCTCCTCCTCCCCTCCCGACTGACATCAGTGAGGAATCCTCTACCCTGCCCGCTGCAGGCAGCTGTCAGACGGGGAGAGGAGAGAGCCGATGGGTCACGTGAGCGGCACCCGGCCCTCTGAAAACTGGTAAAGAACGGCTTATTTTTTTAAACACATACACAGACACACAGGATTATTAAACAGACCAGACAGGATGGTATAAAGTGGATTAACTACCACTTGAAAGGGGAAGTTGAGATTCCAGGGGAGGGGGCGTTTGCCCCCCCTTGCCCCTACCTGCGGACGCCCATGTATACAAGTCAAAAAGAACTCTAAAGCCATTCAATGTGGCTTAGAATGAGGTCAACTGAAAGTCAAATGCCCCTGTAAAGGATCTCAGATGGAATTTATAAGCGTCTCAAACTGATCCCAAATGCAAGCTAAATGCGCCTTAAAGCATTTGCAGTTGCTCATCACCCTATTTCTGTTTGGCCACCAAAGGAAAGGAGCCATCCCTTTAAAAACAAACATAAATGATCTCTGGGAAGATGAGTAACCTAAATAAGCCTTCGGTGATTTGCCTGTGACAGCTATTTCATTGCATTTTATTCCACCTTGTAGGGCAGAGCTGTACGCGGGATAATGAAATATCTGACCATCCATAACACAGGATAAAATCTCTAGAGGAGAAGGCAGAAATGTTTCCACTCCTCGGAAAACCGCCGCGCCCCCTGCCATGGCTGCACCGTCAACTATTATATTCTTCAGTATATTGCTGCAATTTCTGTCGCCAGGAGAGAAGCTTGCCGGATGGATGGCTGACTCTGACCTTGTTATGCGCAAGTAAAAGTTGTTGCGTATTGATTTCGATGCAGAACAATTTTATCCCCACATAACGGCTTCACTCGGTGACATAACTGGGATATTATAGCCATTGATTTGTATACATAACAGGTGTATAAAATAATGGATGCATTGTGTCGGTGGCGTTTCATCGTCGTGCCTTTTACCAGATGATTTCACGCTCCGCCAACAGAGAGTTTACATTGTCTTCTTGTAGGATGATGGGAAAAGGAGGTTCTCATTTCAAATGTGGGCCAGCTAATCTCAAACCATGCACAAGTCTTCTTTAACACACAAACACAAACCAAATATTTTTTTGACTCCAGGCCCTGAGGTTGGGGACCTGCTTTTGAAAATGTATTCTGCTTGGCTTAGTGTTATGGTAGTTACAGAATCGCTGCTAGGAATTCCAGAAATCCGACTCTTAGAATTCCCAAAATGACTTACAATGATACTCTCAGAACTCTGCAAGGACTTCAAATGGTACTCACAGAATCCCTGCCAGGACCTCCAGAACTCCTACTCTTGGAATCCCTACTATGACTTCCAATAAGACTCTCAGAATCCCTGCCAAGACTTTCAATGGTATCCGCAGAATCCCTGCCAGGACTTCCAGAACTCCTACTCTTGGAATCCCTACTATGACTTCCAATAAGACTCTCAGAATCCCTGCCAAGACTTTCAATTGTATCCGCAGAATCCCTGCCAGGACTTCCAGAACTCCTACTCTTGGAATCCCTACTATGACTTCCAATAAGACTCTCAGAATCCCTGCCAAGACTTTCAATGGTATCCGCAGAATCCCTGCCAGGACTTCCAGAACTTCTACTCTAATGGCACTTTTCCACTGCAAGTACCGGCTTGGCTCTACTCGGCCCTGCTTGGCCCAGTTTGCTTTTCCACTGCTGGTACCTCATGGTACGGTGTCGGAACGGTTCGGTGCGGTTTGCTTTTCCACTAAAGTAGTACTAAAGTTAAGTGGGTGGGATAACAAAGATTCTCTGACCAATCAGTGGCTAGTAGTGACTGCATGCAAAGGATTGTGGGATATGGTACCAGGTATGGTACCTCTTGGAACCACAATCGAGGTGGTACTGTTTTTGAGAGCCGTACCGTTTGGTTCCATGCAGTAGAAAAGCGCCGCCGTACCGTACCGAACCGTTCCTACACCGAACAATGCGGTACCAGCAGTGGAAAAGCACAAAAGCGAGCCAACCGTTCGGGTTCCATGCAGTGGAAAAGCGCCATTAGAATCCTAACATGACTTTCAATGATACTCTGAGAACCACTATCACGACTTCCAATGGTACTTGCAGAATCCCTGCCGGGACTTCCAATGGTACTTGCAGAATCCCTGCCGGGACTTCCAATGGTACTTTTAGAATCCCTGCCAGGACTTCTAATTTTAATTGCAGAATTCCTGCTAGGACTTCCAGAGTTCCCTGAAACAACAATGGCCATGTCCTGTTAACAAAAGGATATTTAAGCCCCATAACAGTACATAAAGTTTTTTGGTGCAAAGCACCCGTGACCTGCGCTCAGAGTGGTGTAAACTTTAGTCCACCTTATTGAGGTATTACGACTTTTCCTGTAGCTGTGGACACGACAACCCAGGAAAAACGCTACAGCCTTGCTGCCCCTTACACGACTAGGGGTGTCTGGAAACGCTGTAACAACAAACAAACACAAGGGCGCACCGGCCTAGTGCATTATCATTTGGATGGTTTATTTAAAAATAAGGATTAAAAATACTCACAAACGAGTTCTTGTTAAAAGCATGTCACAAAAGGAACGCAGTCCTCAGTACAGGTATCCGAGGATGAGTAGTCTCTTAGATTCTAGAAGTCTAACACGTTTCAAGGCCTAGCCTCTTCCTCAGAGCCTACAGAGTAGGCTCTGAGGAAGAGGCTAGGCCTCGAAACACGTTAGGCTCTGAGGAAGAGTCTAGGCCTCGAAACGCGATAGCATTCAAGAATCTAAGGGACTACTCATCCTCGGATACCTGTACTGAGGACCGCGTTCCTTTTGTGACATGCTTTTAACAAGAACTCGTTTGTGAGTATTTTTAATCCTTATTTTTAAATAAACCATCCAAATGATAATGCACTAGGCTGGTGCGCCCTTGTGTTTGTTTATATTTAAGCCCCAGCCTTTGAAGTGGCAAGTGCTGTGTGTTATTGCCAGCTACACTTGTACAAAGAACTATAATGCTTACCTGTGATATTGCCTGACAAATGCCAACCCGGATGGACTTTCATTTTACTCTCTCATTTGCCACCTACCTTCAACCCCTGCCTGGACTGGACTATTCTCTCATTTGCCACCTGGCAAGATCCTTGCCTGGACCTGACTACACTTTTACTTGCTGCCTGCCTTGACTCCTGTCTGGATCTGACAATTCTCCTGCCTAGTGTTTAGTGTCCACACCAAAGTAATTCTGTTTCTGCATTCCTCTTGATAGAAGCGATCCTGAGGGACATAGCCTGGTGACAGTCTTCAGTGAAGTAAACTAAGACCACTAGGATCCCTGCTCCATCTCCAAATTCAAGCGCTCTGGGGGAGACCAACTGTCAACCTGCTGCTCGGGTGAGCCCGGTCACCTACCATGGGGCAGCATACACCACTGCCTTGAAACAAGCATGTAAGCAATGACATTAGAATTCCCGGTCTGTGCTCCCTTTTGTGCCCAGTGACTCTAAGTATCGAAGCAGGAGGACACAACACGACAGCCAGATTAGTAGCAATTTCTTTATAACCACTTGCCGACCAGTCACGTTGACTGTACTGCGGCAAAGTGGTTAGTTATCGTCCAGCTACGTAGACCTACATCGCTGGACTCCTACCCTTGTGGGCGGCGCGCGCGCTCGCCGCCGGGGGCTCGCTCCCGCTGTATTCAGTCACAGCAGGAGTCAGGCCAGGGGAGGAGAGGTGGTGATCACTGCCGCTCTTCCCTCATCGTCGGGGAATCGAGTGTGGAGATCCGCCCGCTTGTGTAAACAAAGCGGGCGGATCTCCTAAGTGACAAACAGTGACAGATTGCAGGGTTCAGCATAGCTGAACCTGTGATCTGTCCCTGTGTCACTCAGTCACCTCCCTCCACACACGTTAGTAAGCACCAGGCATACATTAACCCCTTGATCACCAATAAAAATTAACCCCTTCCCTGCCAGTGTAATTTTTACAGTAACAGTGCATATGTATAGCACTGATTACTGTAGTAATGTCACTGGTACCCCCATAAGTGTCAACAATGTCAGTCAAGGGTCCGATCTGTCCGCTGCAATGTCGCAGTCCCGCAAAAAAAAAATCGCAGATCGCCGCCATTACTCGTTAAAAAAAAAAAAATTACAGAAATATTTCCCTTAGTTAGTAAACGCAATAACTTTTGCGCAAACCAATCAAAATACGCTTATTGCGATTTTTTTTACCAAACATATGTAGCAAAAAACAAATTGGCCTACAATGTTAAAAAATTTAGATTTTTACATTTTTTTAGGGGAATTTTTATATAAAAAAATTTGAAAAATATTGTTATTTTTTCAAAATTGTCACTCTTTTTTTGTTTATAGCGCAAAAAAAGTAAAAATCGCACAGGTTATCAAATACCACCAAAAGAAAGCTCTGTTTGTGAGAAAAAAAGGACGTAAATTTCGTTTGGGTACAGCGTTGATTGACCGCGCAATTGTCAGTTAAAGTCGCACAGTGCCGAATAGCAAAAAGTGGCCTGGACGTAAGACAGCAAAATCCTCCGGTGGTAAAGTGGTTAAAGGAGGTCAGCAAGGCCTGACCATATTTTTTTCTTGGCAGGACTCTTTTGACATTGACCTTGACATTGAGGTGAATTGGACAATTACCATGTTAATCATCTGGCTTCAGTATTTTGAATCACTGACCTGGAACATGGAATGTAATCCTGATCTACAAAATTTACCATAGAATAAGACAAACGGCATTAAACCCAAAAGCAAACATTAATTACATTGCAGTATTCCAATTCTTAGATGTAATTGCTGCATGCATTTTCTTTTTGGGATTTTTCCCTCTGTTTTCACCCAGTGATCTTAGTCCCTTACTGCTACCAAATCTCAAGACAGATATAAAACAGGAAAAAAATCTGTGCTAGGTCAAGCAAAAAGACTGAAAAGGTAAGCAGCCACTTAACCAACTATGATACCAGCTGTAAACGATCAATAAAAATAAGGAGCGACACTAAATCCTAATAGTGCAATCATGAATAATCATATGATAAATAATGTGGCATGAAAACAACTAAACATGCAGTGAATAAATTATGAGCAAAATATATCATTAAAAAAAATCAATTAAATGAAAGTGATATAATGAAATAGATGCAAAATCCAGTGTTCGGTGAACATAAAAAAGTCCTTTTAATGAAAAAGTCCTTTTCAATATTAAACAGAAGTGTCCATAAAGTGCAAAAAAGTGTATAGGAAACGTCGATTGGTGAAATCCACCACCAAGCACCAACACTTAGCATACGCTTCTTACCAGATAGCATAGACTATGAATTATAATGGTTATAAAAGCACAAAATAACCGAGATAGGTGGGGACTGCTCAGCAGCAGCTCCAAATGGATCAGGAATACAAAAAATGATCAAGCATAGTGAAGTCTGCAAACATTTAAGTCCCTTTATTTAAAATATATAAAAAGTACCTTTGATGAGTTGTAAACAGGAACAAACTAGTAAAAAACCAGCAGACTGTCAGCTCTTGAGAAAGGAACACCGTGAGTGACGGCTAAGCAAGTACAATGTCTTCAGAAACAGCCAATCCTGACGGGTTTCGTCATCAGTGACGTCTTCCCAGGGGCAGGCTGAACGTCAGATACTCAATTCTCATGACAGAAAGCAAGAATTCCAACAGAAAGTTGGTTCACAAACAGTGCTAAACCATGGCATGGTGAAGATATAACCCAACACTTCTAGCCTTTCTATGCCAACTGAATGACTGGCAACAACCAAATATTGAAACAGATGCAACAAGCACACACTCGAAGACAGGGAGGCTACATCTGATATATTATGGAATTATTAGGAAAAGCACCAATATTACAGAGGAAAACAGAGTAATGGATCATGCACACCAATATGGCCTGGAGCAATAAAGTGTAAGAACAACCCAATTGCTTAGAATAGAATTGTGGCCAGGCTATGAACATTTGACTCACAAGCCCCCACTAACCGCTGTAGCTGTCGTCATTATGAAGTTATGCATTCTCAAAGTTTTGAGAAAATATATTTTCACTTTCCTTACCTGGATGGTTTTGTTCCAAGCCTCCCTACGTGAGTTAACAGCCTGATCTGAAAAGCAAAAAAACAGAGCTGTTTGCAGACCAGCTTTAGGGAGACCTGACTTTAACAAATCACGTGTGAACTTTGAGAATCAATTACTCCACAGTGTCGGCAGCTGTAAAGGTCAGTCAGCGCTTACATTAACCACTTAAGGACCAGGCCTATTTCTGACATTTGTTGTTTACAAGTTAAAATCAGTATTTTTTGCTCAAAAATTACTTAGAACCCCCAAACATATACAGTAAACCCCCCTCCATTGCGGGGGTTACGTTCCGGACCCAGCCGCGAAAAGTGAAAACCTGCGAAATAGAAAAACCCTATTAAAATGCATTGTAGGCATGTTTTTTTTTACTGTCACTGTACGTGTAAAAGCATTGTAAGGTCTTTAAACACACTTTTAAAACAATAGAAACTCATTTAAACACATAAAAGATACTGAGAGACATAGCAAGAGCTATGGAAAACACAAAAATATTTCATTTTTTAATGATTTATATAGTAAAATAACATTACAAAAAAAAAACGCAATATTTTCCCGGGACCGCAAAAACTGAACCGCGATGGAGCGGGCGTTTACTGTATATTAGCAAAAGACTCTGGAGAATAAAATGGCAGTTGTTGCAATATTTTTTGTCACGTTGTATTTGCGCAGCGGTCTTTCAAGCGCAATTTTTTGGGGAAAAAATAAATTTCACTGAATTACAAAAAAACTAAACCGTAAAGTTATTCCAATTCTTTTCCATAATGTGAAAGATAATGTTACGCCGAGTAAATAGATACCCAACACGTCCTGCTTCAAATTTCCGCACACTCGTGGAATGGCAACGCTTTAACAATTTCTACAGGATACCAGTTTACAGTAACAGAGGAGGTATAGAGCTAGAATTATTGCTCTCACACACAGCGATACCTCACATGTGTGGTTTGAACACCGTCTACATATATGGGAGCACGACTTGCGTATTTGTTCGCTTCTGTGCACAAGGTCGGAGGGACGGGGCGCTTTAATTTTTTTTTTTCCTGTTTATTTTACCTTTTATTTTTACACTGTCCCTGTCAAAAAAAAAAAAAATGTATCACTTTTATTCCTATTACAAGGAATGTAAACATCCCTTGTAATAGAAATAAGCATGACAGGTCCTCTTTAAAGGGAGATCTCGGCCCTTTAAGGCCAGTGTGAGGAAGTGACGTATGACGTCGCTCCGGTCGTCCAAGGCCATAGAGTCAAGTGGGGGCCAGCTTGCCCTCACTCAACTTCCTGCCTAAGAGGGGAGAGGACCGGATCGTTTTCCCCGCTACCGACGGCTCCAGTAAGTGAGGAAAACAACCGGGAAGCGGTGGGGGGGGGGGGCACCGCCACCCATAAAAGTGATCACGCCCCGAATCTGCTGCTGGGACTACTTTTATGTGAAAGTGGACTGCCTGCCCAGTAACAACATACCGGGGTTATGGCAGCTATCTGCTGCCATAACCGCAGTATTTAACGTCAAAATAGCAATGTAAAACTGCGGCGGGTGGTCCGGAAGTGGTTAAAGCATGTTTTTCTGTTAAGAATTTGCAAATAGTTGAATTTGTATAATAATCTGAAGTGACATTTAAAACATTTAAAAGAAATAAACTACAGGTAGTAGTACAGGTAAATTGCAGGCCATGAATTTCCAATCCCTATGTTGACCTACCTAGAGGCATCTGTGAGAGCTTCCTGGAATCTAGCTGCAGTGTATTACACGGAGGTCAGGTTATGGTGAAATAGCAATTAGCCTGAGGTGTAGTACTGCTCGCCATTTGCAGGTGACACACTTCCTGACCTTTTCTTGTACTACAATACTTTTCTTAGAAGGAACCCATGCAGTATTTAATCTTGCATTACAATCCTACCTGTTGGCAAATATTCAGAACTGTGGCGAGGTCATGCCACAGTCAGACTCAGTCAGAAGACGACATCTTTAATCTGTCCCATTGCCTCAACACAGGTGTCTAGACCTCAACCACGAAAGCTTTATCTATAAATATCTGATGTTGGGAAGGACTCGGTTTGAACATGGATGGTATCTGTTTCTAGGTCCAAACTGGACTTATCTCTCAACATCTGCTACCTTTGATCTTTAACTGGACATTGGTTTCTGTATTCTGTCTGGGTAGTTTGATGTTTAGATCAAGAGGTGAACAAAACCACCCCACCTTAAAATATAGAGTCTAAAGAGTTTTAAACCAAAACACAAGAAAGCCTGCAAATATTAGAGGCCAGTCTGTGCCCTGTAATAAGGTTTAAAATGACACAAACCCATAGAAAATACCTAATAAAATAAAGTTTATATTGGATGGTTTACATCATCCTTCCCTGAAGAAGGGGCACAGAGCTTAATTCCCAAAATGCATCGAATTATTATTGCTGGATTCAGACTACTAGGAATCGTATTTGCCCCCTTCCTGATATTTTATTTTTTTTCACATATAAATGATTCAAATCATCAAACAAATTTTAATATCACACAAAGATAACCCGAGTAAATACAAAATGCAGTTTTTAAATGATGATTTCATTTATAATATTTCATTTATAAACGGAAAAAAAACTGGCCCTATGTGAAAAAGTAATTGTAACGGCTACCCAGGTGGTGAGAGGGTATCAGTAGTTGGAGACGTCCTTTTTCCCGGCAAGTCCCTGTGTAGTAATGGAGTAGTATAATCCCAACCATAATATCCAAGAGGAGAGTCAGGTTCAGCTGTTGAACGACCGGGTAATAATGCAGTAAAATCCCCCTCCAGTCTCTTCGGGGGCGTGGGTTTGGATCCCACCACTGCCACCAATGTAACGGCTACCCAGGTGGTGAGAGGGTATCAGCCGTTGGAGACGTCCTTTTTCCCGAAAAGTCCCTGTGTAGTAATGGAGTAGTATAATCCCAACCATAAGATCCAAGAGGAGAGTCAGGTTCAGCTGTTGAACGACCGGGTAATAATGCAGTAAAATCCCCCTCCAGGAACGAGACGCGGCTACGTTTTGAAGGGTCAAAAAAAAAAAAAAGAACAACTCTTTATTGAAACAAGAATACAGGCTTTTATACACCTGGGGAGTATATCAGACACTACTTAAACAATGGCCCAAGACCCACCCAGACAAATAGGGAAGGTCATTACCACACTTAAAAAAAGCTGCCTCAGCCCAAATCAACATAATGTAGACAAAAGCGCATAGTTAATCAGCAGACATTCCGTCTCTAGGCTGGCCATACCTTGACTTCATGGAATGTCCATATAAGAAGTCACTTCCTGAGGCTCACAGTGCAAAGAGAGATATGATAGCAGGGAGTGTAAATAACCGAATGGTTGCTGGGAAATCCTTCACACCCATGAACCAGGTAAGCACAAATATTCTCTGTCAAAGGTAAGGTTCTGTTACTGTAATTGCCCCCTAAACCTAATAAACGGCTTTGCCACCCTTGGGGGCAACAACAACTGCAATCAAGCTTTTGCAATGACTCTTTTACATCGCTGTGGAGGAAATGCGGCCCACTTTCTTTGCAGAATTGTTTTAATTCAGTCACACTGAAGGGCTTTCAAGCATGAATGGCCTGTTTAAGGTCATGCCACAGCATCTCAGTCAGATTTAATTATGGACTTTGGTCATTGTTGACCATTGTTCTGCTGCATAACACGAGTGTGCTTGAGCTTGAGGTGACACACTGTTGGTCGGATATTATCCTTTAGGATTTTTTGGTAGAACGCAGAATTCATGGTTCCATCAATTATGGTAAGTCCTCCAGCTCCTGAAGTTGGAAAGCAGCCCCAGACCATCCCACTACCGCCACCAGGTTTGACCGTTGGTATGATGGTCTTTTCATGAAATGCTGTGTTAGTTTTACACCAGGTGTAATGGAATGCGCACCTTCCAAAAAGTTCAACTTTTGTCTCATCATTCCACAGAGTATTTGCCCAACAATCTTGGGGATAATCAAGATGTTTTTTGGCCAATGTGAAATGAGCCTTTGTGTTCTTTTTGGTCAGTAGTGGCTTTGGCCTTGGAACTCTCCCATGGATGCCATTTTTGTCCAGTCTCTTTCTTATTGTTGAATTATGAACACTGACCTTACTAACCTTGTCAAATGCCTAAACACCACAACTCCAGCAAGCTGTCTCCTTAAAAAGGAAACTCAACTATGCAGTCCATTTCCCGCCATTGCACCTTACATGACAACCGTGACAAACCCCTCCATATTTTCACATGATTTCATGAGTAGTAATATGCCAAGCAGCTCTTTCACGGCACTGCCAGGGGCTGATGTATTATAATTTACACGGAATGCATTTAGAATAACAATATCAGCAAGTGACACCCCGTGATAGGTGTTAACGAAATGTATTCTTACCTCATTTTAATTGCTTGCTCCGCATTGCCTTTCCCCAGATTAAAATTGTATCTCTGCAGTGTGAAGTGGAGGAGATATCAAGTGAAATATTATGATTATAGAGCAGGGAGCGCCGGGGTCCGCCAACGAGTCAGCGGAACACAAATATCTGAGATGTTACAGGGAGGAATTAATAGAAGGATTTAGATAAAGATGGCTACTACAAAGAACAATACATTTCTATGTCTCTAAGCCTTTTAAAGCAGCAAGCCTGTCTTCAATATATCTAATGCCTAAAATATCTTTTTAAGGAAATGGTTCCAATGAAGTAACGCAGTGCCGTATCGCAAAAAATGACCTGGTCAAATCTTCAGGAGGTCAAGTGGTTAAAGTGGAGTTCCGGCCTCAAAATCGAAAAAATCGATTTTGGGCCATCCGCTTGCTAAGGGCCACCTGAAAAAGAAATGGATGCTCCCAATTTTTTTTTTTTTTTTGGTCACTTACCTTGATATTGAAGAAAATATACTCACCTTCCTTCCACTTCCTCCCTCTGCGGCCGCGGCCCGCGCGTCTCTTCCTGCTTGTGATGACTCCTGGGAGCTGAACGTCATCGCTCCCAGGAATCAATGCGCCTGCACTGGCCCCGCTCGTCACTTCCTGTGCAGGAGCGGCATTCCCTGCTAAACAGCTTCTGGGCATGCCCAGAAGCTGTGCAGGGTTGCCCGCGCTTGCACCGGAAGTGACGAGCGGGACCGGTGCAGTGCATTGTGGGACTTCGACGTCACTGAAGAGGATGCAGAAGAGGATGCGCTGGCTTCAGCTGCCCACACCTGAGATGGCAGCGCTGGAGAAGAACTTTTCAAGGTAAGTATTTCTTCTTACAGGTAAGTGCGACCCGGGACAGTTCAGAGGCGATCCGTTGTGGAATGTACTAGCCCTGACTGTATTTTTATCTAAATTTGACCCCCAAGGCCGGAGCTCCTCTTTAATCGGTTTACTGTTCAAACAATTTCCAGATTCAGGTTGATTTCATAGCCATTATTTACCACAAAACCACAAAAAAATAAATAATGTAAAAATGCAGGCCTGATGCAGCATAGCCGGTATTTATTTAGCTGACGTTTCAGAAAGAGCTTCCACCTGTTATAATTCCATCTCTTTGAGTGTCGTCATCTGACTCCAGTTACAATCTTCTCCTCTATACACCTGGGGAAATCCATGTACTGCTGTCACTTTTTCTCCAGCGAGGAGCCAAGATAAGGTTCTTCCCGCTGACGGTTCCTCTTATTGGGCATGACATGTTAAATTCACTATGCAATATAGCATAATTATACCTATAACATTTTCAGAGTTCCCTGACAACATATGTTGTGATGCCCGTCAGACGGCAAGGCAAATACAAGGAAACATGCCACACCGAGATCAATTGCTAAAACTGATGAAAGGTCAGGAGGAAAAAAAAAAAAGAAATATTTTAAGAGACGCGGGAGTTACTTGCATCTATTCTCCACTGTCTCTGCTGCCTGTTAAATCAATTCGCAAGAAACCCAGCGCATTTCAATATCCAGTTTTCAAATACATTTAGGAACTCAAACAGTGATATAGTTAGTTTGCAATTTCTTTTATTTTTTACTGTTTTACGCCCTGGGCGTCTAAAGGAGCCAAAATGAAACAGCCATAAGTCAGAGTAAAAGTACAAAGTAAAAACCTGCAACCCAAAGCTGGCTTGAGTTGGGTCGGGAGGTTGCAGAATTACATCTTGCTGTGAAAAACAACACTATTGTTAGTTGTGAACCTTTCAAGGCCAGCGATCATTAATGACTGGATGCCCACACCGAATTTGGCAACGCCAGTATATGATGGTTATAAAGACAATATAACTTTTTCATTACATAATTTTTGCATGGTCTCTGGACATTTAGGTAATTTATTAGTAATTGAAAACGAGAAAGTGTGGGGTAGGTGCTCCTCTCCAATATGTGAATCCTTCACCCCACACTTTCTGGTTTTCACTTATTGGATTTCCTTTAGGGAATATGGGGCAGGCTGCATACTCAAAATATAAAATTTTCCACAATTCTTTCCACATGTAATTTTTCCATATATAATTTCCAGTGCGCGGGATAATACTATAAAAGAAACTTATATCATTGATAGCGTTTGCTATACATATCCTGCAGCAACCACTATGAGCACACTTATACACCTGAAGGATTCACATATTGGAGAGGAGCGCCTACCCCACACTTTCTCGTTTTCATTAATTGGATTTCCTTTAGGAAATATGGGGCAGGCTGCATACTCAAAATATAATATTTTCCACATGTAATTTTTCCATATATAATTTCCAGTGCGCGGGATAATACTATAAAAGAAACTTATAATTTATTAGTAATGGTTTAATAAATTATTATAGGATAGTAAATGTTATTTTATTTAATATAACTATTATAATTAATGTATTTATTGACAGCACTTTCTCGGTTCCGGCGCTGTATGGAGTGGACACACTCCACTTCAGCTCCCGCACCCGGCCTAGAAATCAGCGTTACGCCCGCTTCCATGCCTAACGGGGATTCCTCTCTGTATACACAGACTCAACCGCCACCACGATGGATCGTTTTGTGGAAAAGACCGGCTCGCGGCCACCTCCAGATCCACCCGCATCGAGCACATTGCTTCCCGCGCCGCCATCAGCAGAGGCCTCAGAGCCTGCAATGGAGGTAGGCGGCCCCTTTTCCTCTCAGTCACCACAGCTTGATCCCGGGATAACAAAGCACATTGCTCATGCACTGGCCACTCTCCTCTCCCCAACAATTCAGGTCATGGTGGAAAAGGCCGTTCAGGCGGGCATGCTCCAAATGAAGAAGGAGTTAGGGGAGCATGCCACTAGGCTGGATGAGGCCGAGCAGAGGATCTCCAGCCTGGAGGATGAACTGTACCACATGCAGGCACAGGAACAAATACAGGACAGGACAAATCAATTCCTCTCTCAAAAGATAGAGGACCTGGAGAACAGAGCTAGACGCAGTAACCTCATCTTTGTGGGGGTACCAGACTCACTGCCGGCCGCAGAGATCATGAATGTTTGTGCCAACCGCGTTCCAGAGGCTCTGGGTTTGAACGGCTCATATACAGTGGAAAGAGCCCACCGCATCGGGGTCCCCTTGAGCGACCGCAAGACCCCCAGGCCCATAATTGCAAAATTTCTGAACTATGCAGACAGCACTTTCTACTTTAAAATGTATTTCTTTCTCTGTGCACAAAGAAACACATGCTCTGAACTGGAAATGTATTTTACATATATGGTGTATCTTCATGAAAAAGTCAGGGGTACTTTCCTGGAACAAAATATTGTTCCCGGCAGTGTAAGAGAAACCTTTATGAGAGGGAGAGAGATGCTTTCCTGGCAGTGAAGGGGATATCTTCCTAGAAGAGTCAGGGTACATTCCTGCTAGTGTTGGAGATATATTCATGAATAAAAATGGATTTTTGTAAAATCTTACCGTAAAATCCTTTTCTCTTAGCTCATTGACAGACGTAGTCCTCGGTGATACACCACCTTCGGGTTATGTTGCCTCCACAGGAGCAGGACTAGACAGGAAATTAAAAAGCTCTGGCCACACCCTAGGGGCAGTCCCAGAGGGTATATCCTCTCTCTCTCTGCCTCAGCAAATCAGTTATGTGAAAAAGCAGTCTTTAGAGATTTTAACCCAACCCAACTCAAAAACAGAGGGGCGGGGACTACGTCTGTCAATGAGCTAAGAGAAAAGGATTTTACGGTAAGATTTTACAAAAATCCATTTTTCTCTAGCGCTCATTGACAGACGTAGTCCTCGGTGATACACCACCATCGGGACGTCCCAGAGCAGTATCACAAATGAGGGGTGGGAAAATGGAAATCAAATCCCAATCTAGAAGGCCCAACCGGTGCCAACTAGAAGTTTACAATGCTCATCCTTAATGATGAGACTCAACAAAAAAGAGAAAAATTTTTTTTTTTTTTTTTTTCAAACAGAAAAAAACCCTCGAGGTAGACCACCGGTCTCCTCAAATTGCGGCCTGCAAAACCTTGCGGCCAAATGAGGCATCCGCCGATGCCGTCACATCAATTTTATAGAATTTTGTAAAGGTATGTACCGACGACCAGGTGGCCGCCTTACATACCTGGACCACTGACGCCTGATGGCGAAAGGCCCAGGAAGTACTGAGCGCTCGAGTGGAGTGCGCCCTAACAGGGAACGGAGGACTCTGACCCTTAATAGAATAAGCCTGTACCACCGTTTGTCTAATCCATTTGGCAATGGTCGCGGCAGATGCAGGCAAACCCTTTCTGGGGCCATCCGTGATCACAAAAAGTGAATCCGTCTTACGGAATGATTCCGTAGCTTTCAGGTATACCCTGATTGCCCGAACCACATCTAAGGAATGCAACGCATGTTCCCGATGATGCTTGGGCTGAGGACACAAGGAAGGTAGTACAATATCTTCATTCAGATGAAAATCTGAAACCACCTTAGGAAGAAAAGATGGCTTAGGATGAAGTACTACCTTATCCCTATGAATCACTAGGTATGGGGACTGGCATGATAATGCAGCCAGTTCTGATACCCTGCGAGCAGAAGTAATAGCCACCAAGAAGGCCACCTTCTGGGATAAAGTAAGCAAGGGCATCTCCCTGATGTTTTCAAAGGGAGGTTTCTGTAGAACCGACAAAACCAAATTAAGATCCCAGGGCGGTAAGGGCGCGCGGACTGGAGGAGCCAGGTGCCGCACCCCCTGGATGAAATTCCGCACCAAGGACTTGGTAGCTAAAGGTTTCTGAAAGAAGATTGCTAATGCTGAAACTTGACCCTTGATGGTGCTCAAGGCTAGCTTCTGCTCAACCCCTTGTTGCAAAAAGGCCAATATTCGAGTCACCGAATAGGTACGTGGAGGAAATCCTAAAGATTCGCACCACGCAATATAAGTCTTCCATGTGTGATAATAGACCTTGCTGGAAGTCGCTTTCCTTGCTTTAATAAGGGTAGGAATGACTGAAGTAGACAAACCTCTGTCCTTCAGTACTTGGGTCTCAATGGCCAGGCCATTAAACCCAGCGACCGTAAAGCATGATGGTAAATTGGTCCTTGAGACCACAGACACTCCCTGAGACGAAGTTCCCATGGAACGTCTGCGACTAGCATGTCCAAGTCGGCCAGGCCGGCTTGAGGAGGCCAGCCTAGAATTTCTAGGACCACTGGCGCTGATAGAATCTGAACCAGGCGTCCCTAGAGGTATCTGGCCCCGACCATCCGAGAAAGTCTGGTCGTTTTCTGTTCCCACACATTTATCAGATACCTGATTGTTATCAGGAAGGGTAATCTTTTCTGGTTGAACCTCAGGGACCGAAGTCACCTGACTAGAGGCTACTTGGCCTATCTGGTCAACCAGATCCGATTCCTGTGAGGTATAGGGACTAATCTTAGGAAAAGGTAAAGGAAAAGATCTATTCAGGGAACGGTAACTACCGCTTCCTGTAGTACTTAAATGTTGGAAGGGAAGAATCGCACCGGTAGTAGTGGTTGAAGCTCGATCTAATGTCCTGAATACCGGTGAAAACGTCCCCCCACCCTGAAACCGGGTGGGGGCGCACCTTCAGGCTGTGTACTCCTTTGCTTCGGGTTTGGCTGGGTTGGTCCTCTGCTTGTCCGACCAGCCCTTCTTGAACCCTCCTGGAGGAGTCTTGCCTTTCCCGCTAGTACCAGCCGGGCGCCCTTTATGGGCGGTAAAGAAAGGTCCTCGCTTGTTGCGAGGTCCCTTAGCTTTAGCAGCCTGTGGCAAAAAAGTGCTCTTGCCCCCAGTGGCTTCCTTGATGATTTCATCTAGGTTGGCCCCAAATAGACGATTCCCCTGAAAAGGGAGATTTGTCAAGGTCTTTTTGGAACCTAGGTCAGCTGACCAGCATTTTAACCACATCACACGTCTGAGGATCACCGCTGACATAGATGCATGCCCTAATAAGGGAGTAGTGTCCAAGGCTGCGTCACAGATAAACTGTAGCCCTTGTATAATCTGTTCCATCAAATCAGATGTCTCCTGGGGAATATCTTTTCCCCTAAGGTCTTGGCGTACCATTTTCGCCCATTCCGTAAGTGTCTGGGAAACTAGACCAATAACAATTACTGGTCTAAATGCTGACCCTATCAGAGAGAAGATGGTGCGGGACTCTGCTTCCATCTTTCGATCCACCGGATCCTTAAAGGACGAAGTGTCCTCCACTGGGATAACCGTGGCTTTATTCAGCCTGGAAATAGGTGGATCCACCACTGGTGGTACCGTCCATTTCTTAATGATGGATTCCTCAAACGGATAGCGTCTAGCAATACGCTTGGAAATAGTAAAGGTACGTTTAGAATGCTCCCATTCTCCTTTAATCTGATTACCGAAACATTTGGGTACAGGAAAAACCTTCACCGTTTTGATGGGCTTATTAGTACCAAAAGGAATCTCTGTTTCAGTTGCCTCTGCCGGTAAAGCCTCAAGTTTTAAGGTTTCCTGCACTGCCACAACTAGTGCGTCCACCAATGCTTCTTCCTGAATTATAGCAGGAGAAGAAGCGTCCTCCTCACTGTCTGAGGGGGCTTTACCTGGGATAACAGCCTTTGCAGAGGAACCTGCAACTGCAGTGACCATCTCTGAATCAGAGTCAGAGGTGTCAGATAGTATAGGGGTAGGCGGGGGTCGCTTCCTTGACCCCCGTCCCTGACAGGCCGCCTCCACCCGAGCCACCATAGACTCCAAAATTGCTGTAAATGACTCTACACTCTGTGCACCGGCGGGTCCCGTGGCCCCCTCGAGGGAAACAGGTGGGGGAATATGTGTGGCAGGGTCCATGATAATTCCAGTCACTTCCTGGATAATATAATTCAAAAATAAAAAACTTTTTTTTTTTTTTTTTTTTTTTCAGACCCCCAGCGCCACAAAAAGCCCCTTAGTGTTACCTGCTAGGGATCCCTATCGATCGAGAGAGAGAGAGAGAGATAGACCCCCAGGCTCACCACTTGATGCTCAGAGTTTAACTGCAACAGGTTACAGCGCTGTCTTGACAAACAGGAAGTCTTTTGGCTGGCTGCCCAGGAAGAAAGGAGGCGGCTCCGCCCCTCTGCACGCCTTCCGGCGCCTCCCCTAGCTCCACGAGGTGTTAGGATCACCTCAAACATGGCCGCCCCCATGCTGGAGACATGAGGCTACGCCAAAATGGCGGCTCGTGCGATCCAGCAAAAAAAATGGCGGCGGCCTGTACTGAATAGCGGTGTGCTGCAGGGCACACAACACTCTCTCTGCATGGGGATTTGGCGTGGTTGGCGGTACCGGCCCTGGCGGACCGCATGGCCATTCGGGAGGCCTGCTAATAGCTGGAGATCTGATTAGGAAGGCAGTCTACATGTCCGTGACTTCTGACTGGTAGGTAGCTTATTCTTATCACCGTAAGATTCCCAGAATGCCACAGATTATAATCTTTTTAACATGTATACAATTAGATTGTTAGCTCCCAAACCAAGCCTCCTGGCTTTTTGCACATAAAATCACACTCAAAGTAGGAGGATCTGTGTCATTTATAGGATAGAGAGGGACTCTATCTTACCATACAGAGAGGGGCCCGCGTTCACCACAAGACCCGTCAGGGGAAAAGGGGGAACATACTACTCACCATACCGGAACCAGGCGGGCACCAACTCCTGACAGTACCCCTCTCCACCGGGGCGGGAGGGCTGTCGACCGATATGGACGCCGTGACTCATGGTCTTTGGCGTTTCAGCGAGACGTTTAACTCGCGGGGTCAGTCCTTTAATGGGACTATGTCGCGGCCGACCCAGCGCGGAGCTATGGCCTGCACGCGCTTGTAGGCTGAACTGGGGTGACCACCGGATCTCAACATCCAGCCCGTCGCCCAGTTCAGCTTTCTTGCTTGAAGATCTCACAGGAACACTTGAGAAAAAAAGCTGTCTAAAAAATCCTTTAAGAAAAAAATCTTGCCAGGACCTAAGATCCCAGCAAGGTATCTAGGTCCTTACTCCTAACTAGACAGAAAATAACTGATTTGCTGAGGCAGAGAGAGAGAGGATATACCCTCTGGGACTGCCCCTAGGGTGTGGCCAGAGCTTTTTAATTTCCTGTCTAGTCCTGCTCCTGTGGAGGCAACATAACCCGAAGGTGGTGTATCACCGAGGACTACGTCTGTCAATGAGCGCTAGAGAAATCAGGGATAATTTCCTGGTAGTGTTGGAGATACCATCCTGGGAAAGTCAGGGTGTGTTCCTGGCAGTGTTGGGGATATGTTCCTGGAAGAGTCAGGGTACATTCCTGCTAGTGTTGTAGATATATTCATGAAAGAATCAGGGATACTTTCCTGGCAGTGTTAGGGATACCATCCTGGAAGGGTTAGGGTACATTCCTGTCAGAGTTTTGGGGATACCTTTACGAAAGAGTCAAGGATACTTACCTGGCAGTGTTGGGGATACTATCCTGGAAGAGTCAGGGCACATTTCTGGCAGTTTTTGGGACACCTTCACGAAAGAATCAGGGATTCTTTCCAGGCAGTGTTGGGGATACCATCCTGGGAGAGTCAGGGTGTGTTCCTGGTAGTGTTGGGGGATACAATCCTGAAAGAGTCAGGGGTACTTTCCTGGTAGTGTTGGGGGATACAATCCTGAAAGAGTCAGGGGTACTTTCCTGGTAGTGTTGGGGATACAATCCTGGAAGGGTCAGGGTACAGTATGTTCCCATCAGTGTTAGGGATATTTTCATGAAATAATCAGGGATACTTTCCTGGTAGTGTTGGGGATACAATCCTGGAAGGGTCAGGGTACAGTATGTTCCCATCAGTGTTAGGGATATCTTCATGAAATAATCAGGGATACTTTCCTGGTAGTGTTGGGGGTACAATCCTGGAAGAGTCAGGGTAGGTTCCTGGCAGTGTTGGGGATACAATTTTGGAAGAGTCAGGGTACACTCCTGGCAGTGTTGGGGATACCTTCATGAAAGGGTCAGGGATATTTTCCTGGTACTGTTGGGCATACAATCCTGGAAGAGTCAGGGTATGTGCCTGGCACTGTTGTAGATACATTCATGAAAGAGTCAGGGATACTTGACTGGCAGTGCTAGGGATATCCTTGGAGATATCCTTGACACTTTCATGAACGTATCCCCAACATTCCCAGCAATGTATCCTGATTTTTCCAGGAAGGTATCCCTCTTACTGCCAGGAAAGTATTCCTGACCATTCCATGAAACTGTCTACCACGCTGTCAGGAAAGTATCTCTAACTCATCCAGGAAAGTATCCCTGACTCTTCTAGAAGGGAATCCCCCACGCTGAAAAGAAAGTATCCCTGACCCTTTCAGGAAAGTATCCCTGACTTTTTCCATGAAGGTACACCTTATTGGAGATATCATCCTAAAAATGTCAGGATCCTTTTCTGGCAGTGTTGGGGATACCATCCTGGAAGAGTTAGGAAAACTTTCCTTGAAGTGTAGGGGACATCATCCTGTAAACCTCAGAGATACTTTTCTTTCAGTGTAGGGGAAATCTTTATAGACGAGTCAGGAATACTTTGCTGGCAGTGAGGAGGATACTTTTATGAAGAGTCAGGGATACTTTGCTGGAAGTGTGGGGGAAACCCTTTTGGAAGAGTTGGGGATACTTTTCAGTGTGAGGGATTCCATCGTTGAAGAGTCAGGGATACTTTCCGACACATGCATAACCCCAAAGAGTTGTCTCTTTTTTGGGGGGATACTTTCAGGAGGGATAGCCTTCTGGCACTGTCAGTGATACTTTTTTGTCAGTGTTGGGGATACCTTTTTTGAAAGTTAGTAATACCTTCCTGGCATTGCTGGTAGAAGTTGTAATGAATTTGAATAAAAAGACAAAAGTTTTCTATTCTGTACAATATCCTGCAGTGGGGGCGAGGGTTTAGTTGGCAGCTTGGCAGCTTCATGTGGCTCTCAGCAACTGCTAGAGCTTCCATCAGTCTCCCATAAGACGCTCAGTATCTCTTTATCTCGGCATCTGCTGCACTATACACTTCCCGCAACTATGAAGTCAAGCAGAACTTGTCAACTTTATATCATTCCAAAGTATATTTTCAGTGCTACTTGCTAACACTTGAAGGACTCCGGTTTAATCAAAAACTTTTCTATAGTTTCTTGTGGTGGAGTGGTTTCAATCTCGAAATGTGAAAATGTCAATTTAGCGGATCTCCCAACCAGACACCCAAAAAAATGTTATCTGTGCTTTAAGATCCCTAAGGGGCTGGTGGTGGAAAGCCATGTGGCGTCTGTGCCCATTCTCACCAACTAATAAAAGGAAGTCACTACACAAAAGTTTCATTTTTTGCACTTCTTTTCTATGTGTATGGTTGCTGGAGACAAGAGAACTCCATAAACTGACGGATTTTTTTGTTTTCATTAAGAATTCTTTTTTTTTTGGGAAAGTACACTGTTTTTATGTAGCCAGTTGGGATGCTAATAATGCTTTCTGGAGTTCTTCCTTAAAGTTTGGCATGCTACATGTTGTTACATTTGAGTGTTTAATTTGACATTTTACTTTCAAAAGCTAAACCTGTGAGGTCAAAAGGGTGGACTGCAAAGGCCTTTAATAAAAAGGAATGTCAAGTGTTTTTGCATGCATTTGCTTATATTTAAATACGTTAATTACAGAAAACAGTAGAAGTATTTAGATTTATTTCTACTCAGGAATATATAACATTGTTGCACATGAATAGTATATATTTACTTACAGCCAGCAATTCAAACTATTTACCATTTCTGTAATTTACTGCTATGCTCTGCATAGTCTGTCTAATTGGATTCCCTGGGATACAAATCTTTTTACGGTGCACACCCAGTAGAATGAGTCAGAGAAAAGCAGGTGACATGGGCACACCTAAGGCATGGAATCTATTTGATACTGTGGTCTTAACAGAGCACCTCACAAGGAGTGATGGACCAGTGATCCTAGAGGCCCGGGGATACTTTGCTATTAGATATTTCAGTCTCAGCCCTCAAGTCAGAGGAACATGGAGGCTATGATGTAGAGACAGAAAAAAAAGCTGGTTGAGGTTCAGACTAAGGTCAAGGCAGGTAGTAGGCAAGAGTAGTCAAAGTCTAGGCAGAGGTTCAGGCCGGTGGCACGCAAGTGTAGTCAAAGTTCAGGCAGAGGTCAAGGCAGGTGGCAGGCAAGAATCGTCAAAGTCCAGGAAAAGGGTCCAGACAGATGGCAGGTAAGAATTTTCAAAATCCACGTAGAGGCTAGGGCAGGTGGTAGGAAAGACTATTCAACATCCAGGCAGGGGTTGAGGAAGGTGGCAGGCAAAAGTAGTCAAACCTCAGGCAGAGGTCAAGGCATGTGGCAGGCATGAGTTGTCAAAGTCCAAGAAGAGGTAAGGGCAGGTTGCAGGCATGAGCAGACAACATCCAGGCAGAGGTCTAGGCAGGTGGAAGGCAAGAGAAGTCAAAGTCCAGGCAGAGGTTGAGGCAGGAGGCAGGCAATATAAGTCAAATTTGAGGAAGAAGTCAAGGAATGTGGCAGGCAAGAGTAGACAACTTCCAGGCAGAGGTAGATGCAGGTGTCAGGCTAGAGTAGTCAAGGTTCAGGTAGATGCTAAGCCATGTGGCAGGCAAGAGATGCCAAAGTTGAGGAAGAGGTTGGGGCAGGTTGCAGGCAAGAGTAGACAACATCCAGGCAGATGGTTTAGGCAGGGGGAAGGCAAGAGAAGTTAAAGTCCAGACAGGGATTGAGTGCAATGAACATCCAGGCAGAGGTTGAGGTTGAGGAAGCAAGAGTAACAAACATGGTTGGTGATAAGGGCAAAATCTGGAAATTTAGATCAGTAATGACTGAGCAAGGCAGAACAGTGGGAATCTCAAGAGCAAGGTAACCGAAAGGAGTCAAAGCAGTCAGGCAAGGAGTTTCAATACCCTCTTTGGCCTATGTGCACACCCCGCACCAGGATGAACACCAATTTACCCGCACCAACATGCCCATGCTCACGCATGCAACTGGCCATAGCCAAAAGATAAAGATCAGGCATGGGCAATGAAAATGCACTCAGACAGGACAAATCAAGCAATGAGAAGTAATGTAACAGAAAGACACCTCTATTAGCTCATACAGAACCAAAGGCAGTCAAAAAGTAAGGAAGGCAGAGCTGGGCTTTTGCTATCAGAAAGCCTAGAATTGTAGGAAAACACACCGTCATGGGAACACCCTGCATTAGGTGTTTATTGTCAAAAAAATGTAAAGCAAAAGACAACATTAGATAAATTATTAAACCTACAAAGGGTATTAAGCAGACCAAAAATGCATTCTAATGTCCCTTTAAGTAAGGTAACCGAAACAAGGAGAAAAACAGAAATAGCTTGTTGTAAAACTATTGTGATTTCAGAGAGAATAAACAGAGGAAAGAAAAGTCCATACGTTCCCAGCTACCTTCAACAAGTTGTCAGAATGCGGTACACAACGAGTCTCATTCTCAATGTATCCTGCTCCTCTCCTGGCGAGAGCCTTCCAAGTACGTTTTTGAAATCTCTGGTGCCAAAAAGAATCTCGACGCTCTCGCTCCTCCCGGAGCACTCTTCTCTGGATCGGCTTTCAATCTCGACGCAGGAAAGGGCTCTACACCTGAATTCTAAATCAAAGTGCAGCCGAGAAGGAATAATGTATGAAAATAGCAAAACCGCCAAGCCTTCGGCTGTCGAGATTATGACAGAATTACAAATTGTGATGGTTTAGGGCTAACTGTGAATTCATCATCTCAGTAATAAATAATCCGATGGCTTAAAGTCTTAAAAAAAAGAGAGAAAGACAGGTTTCCTTATATCTTACTGTTTTTTTTTTTTTATTAAGTTGCCTGGCTGCCCAAAAGTTCCTTCCAGAAAAAGACCAACAACTTTGTTTGATGGTTCATCCAAAAAATAAATAAATAAATAATCAACCGTTCAGATTTTTGAAAGTGCTGGAGAGGTAAAGTTGACCTCCAACCTTCCTTTCATTCTTGCACAGTTGTACCGGCTCCTCTCCTGGACTGAAATTGCTTGCGTTAGAAGCTACAGCAAGTAAGATAGAGCCCGTCTCATTTTCTGGCTGGAGAACATCCAGTGTCATCTTCCCTATTCCTCCCCAGTCTGACTGTCCCTGGCCCGCCCCCACCATTTACTGTATTTAGCTCTTTCGATCATACAGGCTTAGCATCACATGTGGGCAGGTGGGGTGCAGTCTGCCTAGGATCTCCAGCTCTTCCAACCTGACATTCACCCATCAAAGTATTTTGATATTTGCATAACTCCACCCATGAGGAAGCTCACCACTTGGAGTACTGAGGCAGATTATGACTGGTGGGAGTGGCCAGCAGGGTGCTGTACAAAGCTTCCTGAAAACATTACGGCACTCTGCTGGCCACTCCCACCAGCTATAATCTGCCTTAATTGCAAAGGGAAGCACAAGGACCTGACAATGGCATCCTTTGGTTTAACCACTTTCAGACTGCTCACGTTGCTGCTACTGCAGCATAGTGGCAGCCCTGGGTCCAACGACGTAGACCTACGTTGCTGGATTCCTGCTTGTCTCTGTGGCGCGCGCGCGCGCCGCCGGAGGATCGCTCCCGCTGTGTTTAGACACAGCGGGAGTCAGGCCGGAGAAGGATAGACGGCGATCACCATCTCTCTTCCCCGATCATCGGGGAAAGAGTGAGAAAATCCTCCCGCTTGTGTAAACAACAAAGTGGGCAGATCTTTTCTGTGACAGTCAGGAACAGATCACAGGATTCAGCATAGCTGAACCTGTGATCTCTGGATCTCTGTCTGTGTCACACAACCCCCCCCCCCCCCCCACAGACATCAGTAAGCATGAGGCACACATTTAACCCCTTGATCACCCACAGTGTTAACCCCTTCCCCGCCAGTGTCATTATTACAGTACCAGTGCATATTTGTAGCACTGATTACTGTAGTAATGTCACTGGTCCCCCCAGAAGTGTCTAAAATGTCAGTTAGGGGTCCGATCTGTCCGCCGCAATGTCACAGTCCCGCAGAAAATCGCAGATCGCCGCCATTACTAGTAAAACAAAAAAAAAACAATAAAAATGACAGATCTGTCCCGTAGTGAGTAACTTTTGCGCAAACCAATCAAAATATGCTTATTGCGATTTTTTTTTTACCAAAAATATGTAGCAGAAAACAAATTGGCCTAAAATGTTAAAAATTTTTGATTTGTAAATTTTTTTTGGGGAATGTTATATATCAGAATGCGAAAGATATTGTTTTCTTTTTCAAAATTGTTGCTCTTTTTTTCAAAAATGTAAAATCGCACAGGTGATCAAATACACCAAAAGAAAGCTCTATTTGTGAGGGAAAAACAGGACATAAATTTCATTTGGGTACAGCGTCGCACGACTGCGCAATTGTCCGTTAAAGTAACGCAGTGCCGAATCACAAAATATGGCCTGGTCAGGAAGGGAGTTACATAGTTATATAGTAGTTGAGATTGAATAAAGACAATAGTCTATCCAGTTTAACCTGTGTAGGTGTGTGTGGCCGTAATCATCTCTCATACCCCTGAATGTTCTGATCCTTGAGATGTACGTCTAAGAGTCTTTTGAAAGCCACCATACTTCCCGCAGAAATCACCTATTGTGGTAGAGAATTCCACAATCTTGTAGTCCTAACAGTAAAGAACCCCCCACATTGCCTGAGGTTAAAATGCTTCTCCTCTAATCGCATTGTATGCCCTAGAGTCCTCATGCAATCCCTTTGACTGAATAGCTTTTTTTCTATGCCGAGATCACCATTGAGATATTTATAAATTGCTATCATGTCCCTTCTCAGGCGTCTCTTCTCCAGGGAGAATAAATCAAGCGATTGCAGACTAGGGATGATCGAACGGTTCGGGTCGACCATCGGTTCGACCCAAACATTGACTGTTTGAAATTCGGCAGAATTCCGAACTTTTTGCGGTAAAAGTTCGGAAACGGCACCAGAACAGCCCAAAATGCAATGGGACAGGAACTGGGCTTTAAAAGCCCGTGATTGGACCAGAAACGTGAGTAAAAGCCAATTGAGGGGGCAGGAGAATGCTAGGAATGTGATTGGAGTGACTAGGGGGTCCAGAGGCCAATCAGTAGTGAATACACCCCCCAGTATATAAGATAGCCCCCGCCAAATCTCTAGCACTGTAATACAGGGGCTGTGGAAGAGAGTGGAAGCAGTTCTGTTACTCCTGCTGCTCCAAAAGTGTCATTTAGCAATTATTAGTGTGAGGAAAGGGGTATGCAGTGTAGTTAGGGTAATATATACTACTATAGTTAGATTCAATAATCTAGTTTCTGTAGGGAAAGTGTTAAGTGTCAGGGTGACCGCCAGAGAAAAAAGATAATTTTTCTTAGAATTTTTAGTAGAGCAGGGATGGGGCTCCGCTCATTTCACACCTGGGCATTTTTGTTTCAGGCGTTTATTGGGCTTTTTTTTGTGGACGTCTTTGGAGGCAGGCATGACATCTGAACTTCTGTGTAGGGGTATATATACACACACACATATATGTATATATACACATACACACATATAGGTGTGAAAGGAGCAGAACCCCATCCCTGCGCTAATGAAATTATTTGCAGGGATGGGGTTCAGCTCCTTTCACACCTATATGTGTGTATGTATATATATATATATATATATATATAATGTGTGTGTGTGTATATATACCCCTATACAGAAGTTCAGATGTCATGCCTGCCTCCAAAGACGCCCAAAAAAAATGCCCAATAATCGCCTGAAACAAAAATGCCCAGGTGTGAAAGGAGCGTAGCCCCATCCCAGCGCTATTAAAATTCTAAGAAAAATTATCTTTTTTTTTCTGGTTCTGGACATGCTACTGAGCTGAAACTTCACAGGTACACTTTTTAGACCCCCCAGACACTAAATCCAAAGAAATCTCATTTTTTTTTTCAATAATTTTTTCAATAATTGTCTCTCTATCAAAAACGACAATTTTTAAGAACTTTTTTTTGTGTGATGAATAGTCCCTGGGGCATGACCCAGAACCCTAGGCACTTTTTAGGGGCATTTATTGGGTTTTAGGGCTTCAAAATTGTGTTTTTTGATTACCGAAGTTCGGGTCCCATTGATTTTAATGGGGTTCTGGAATCCAGACCCGAACTTTCGGGAAGTTCTGGTGTTCTGGCCGAACCGAACTTTTCAAAAGTTCGATCATCCCTATTGCAGACGCTCTTCATAGTTAAGGTCCTCCAATCCCCTAATTAGTTTAGTTGCCCTTCTCTGGACTCTCTCCAGCTCCAACACGTCCCTCCTGAGGACTGGCGACCAGAACTGGACAGAATACTCCAGATGTGGTCGGACCAGAGTTTTATAAAGTGGAAGGATTATAGTTTTATCTCTAGAATACATCCATTTCTTTATGCATGCTAATATTCTGCTGGCTTTGGCAGCTGCCGCTTGACATTGCATGCTGTTGTCTAATCTATCATCAACCAAGACTCCCAGATCTTTCTCCATTTTTGATTCCCCCAAGGGTTCCCCCCCTAAAGTGTATTGTGCTTTTATGTTTTTAGTCACCAAGTGCAAAACCTTACACTTCTCCACATTAAACCTCATTTGCCATGTCGTTGCCCACTCTGTTATTTTGTCCAGGTCATTCTGTAGGATATCTGCTTCATGATGTGCTGTTATTGCCCTGCCCAATTTTGTGTCATCTGCAAAAACTGATATCGAACTACTGATCCCGTCCTCAATGCTGTTTATGAATAAATTGAACAAGGTTGGTCCCAGGACTGAGTCTTGGGGGACCCCGCTTACCACCTCAGACCAGTCTGAGTATGCGCTGTTTATTACCACCCTTTGGACACGGCCTTTTAGCCAGTTCCGTATACAAGAGCAAACCCTGCGGTCGATGCCTGCAGACCTTATTTTACAAATCTTCCGGTCTTAAAGTGGTTAAAAATATGCTTATTGAGAATTTTTTTGCCAAAGACATGTATCTAAATATATTTTGGCCTAAATATATGACAAAAATTGAATATATTGGATATTTTTTAACTGTCAAAGTAGAAAATGTCAATTTTTTGCAAAATGTTTGCTATTTTTTTTTATTAATATCGCAAAAAATAAAAAGCGCAGAGGTGATCAAATACCACCAAAAGAAAGCTCTGTTTGTGGGGAAAAAAGGACATAAATTTTGTTTGGGTACAGCACTGCATGACCGCGCAATTGTCAGCTAAATTCGCGCAGTGCCAAGTTGAAAAAAGTGGCCTGGTCATTAAGCAGCCAAATCCTCCGGGGCTAAAGTGGTTAAATTAAGGTATGTAATGAAAAAGTTGTTGCTATGGGTAACCCAGGGGAATCCGTAACCAGCAGCTCCTACGGGAGTAGTGCTACATATAAATATACATCTTTTTTTTTTTTTTTTCCCCAACCTCAATAAAAATTATTGAAACAGAACAAACAAACTATGCAGTAATTTTTAGTTGTTTCATTCTGATCACACATCTTCCTGCATTCGGTAGGTTTAATGTAGCTGTAACAAATGGCAACAGATGAAACTGCGACTGCTGCCTTCCTCTGAGATGTCAATAGAAAGATCGTATAGGGGATACAAATCATCAGAGCTGCATCATAAACGATCTGTGGGAGGAGGAGGGTGCGGGCAGATTTGAAGACTGGCCTGGGGCCAGAACACACTGTATACTCACACTTGTTAAACACAGGAGGATTAATTAGCGAATAAGTCATATTGAGAGATCGACAGGTGAGCGCGCATGCCGCCGCTCCTCAATTCCCACGCTTTTCAGGAACAAAATTCTACAGGCTCAGTGGGGTAAAGGCTCAGAGGGATTATGGCTGGAAGTCAGAAAACAGCTTAGGCACTCCGGTAATTAATTCTGAGTTTTGGAAAACAGATTATGCGGCTGCAACAAATGTTTGACTTTTTATCGACGATGCAATGGAAATATCAGTTTTTTTGCTACGCAAATGGGAGTTTTCAGGGGAATGTACAGTCTTCCCGGTGATCTCTCAGACAAACATTTAGAAGAAATCAGCACAATATAATGACATTTATCTGTATGGTAATGTATCCCCAGTACCATGCTGGCAATACGTTTATACAAATCCTTCCCTTGAGAGCCACCAGCTTATACATAGAGCAGTTGGTGGCTCTCAATCTAGTCTCCGATGGCTCTGGTCTGCAACCAGAGTGGCTCCCAATCAGGTGACTTATGTCTCCTATGACATAAGTGATCACACGCAGACCACATGCAAAATAAGCCTTCAACCTGCAGATAAACACTGCCACCTTTGGTTTACAGTGCAGTCATCTATTTAATACTGTAATTGTCAGATACAATTACATTAAAGAGGAGTTCCAGGCCTCATTTTCTTCTTTTCCAATTCCTGCAGGGAAAAGCATGTTAAAAAACAATTGGACATTCATTTTTTTTTTTTTTTTGGGTTACTTATTTTAGGGGCATCTCTGTCCGACTCCCTCCTTCTGCAGCCGCGGCCGCCACTTCCGGTTTCGCATTGTGTCCTGGGAGATGTGTGTCATCCATCCCAGGATGCAATGGGAATGGCCGGCTGCTACTCTGATTGCCGATCGCATTCTACAGTGCATGCGCGAGATTGCGATCGGCATTCTGGGTAGCCAGAAACCAGAAAGAAGGACACGGCGGGGACACGGCGGCTTCAGACGCCCACACCGGAGATGGCCGCGCTCTGCAATCAATTTTAAAGGTAAGCTTTTATCTATATTCATTTACTGTACTCTACTGTAATGTGGGAAAGGTATTAGTGTAATTGGGAATAGCTTAGGATTAGGGGGGTATGTTTATCTCAAAAATGTGTATGTGGCCGGAACTCTGCTTTAATAATAAAAAAGGTACAACATAGCCAACTTAGTGACCCCTCTTTTACATGCTTGGTCACTGACACTCCTTTCTCTCTGCCCATGCAGTGAATATACTACAAGAGCAGAGACTGCATACAGGCAGTGAAAGTTCCTTTCTCTTCTCATTTTCTGGCTGTTAACCCCGGCAAATGCAGGGTTAGAAGCCTTTCTCCTCTCCCTTGCTCTCAGTTAATCTGGGGGGCAGAAATGGGCAGAGGGAGCCAGAGTAGGCAGCCTCTGCCAGCTTCATTGCTTTCTCTTGCTCCCTCCCTGACCCGCTGCTTGCTCCATCTCTTTCTGCCAGGCTCACTGCTTGCTCTGGCTCCTTGTGCCTGCAACACTCTGTTTGCTCCACGTCCCTCTGCCAGCCCTGTTGCTTGCTCCAGCTCCCTCTGCCAGCCCCCCTTCTTGCTCCAGATCGCTTTTGCTAGCCCTGCTGCTTGGTCCAACTCCCTCTGCCAACCCCACTGCTTGCTCCAGCTACCTCCCCACCAGGGAAGAGCTTGGGCATGTTTAATGTGGTACGTGCCCGATCCCGCCAGGAAGCCGACCCTGCACTCCGCTAATCACAGGCAGTGAGACATTTCCCGATCCACAGCTGCACAGATCGGGAAATGTCTCACTGCCTGTGGAGTGCAGTGTCGACTCCTTGGCGGGATCGGGCACGTAGCAACTCAAACACGCCTGAGCTCATCTCTACTCCCCACCCTACTGCTTCCCCCAACTCCTTCTCCACCTTGCTGCTTGCTCCAGCTCCCTCTGCCAGATCTGCTGCTTGCTCCAGCTCCCTCTGCCAGATCTGCTGCTTGCTCCAGCTCCCTCTGCCAGCCCTTGCTGCTTGCTCTAACTTTCTCTGCTAGCTCTTGTTTCCTCTTCCAGCCTCACTGCTTGCTCCAGCTACTTTTGCCAGCCATGCTGCTTGCCCCTAATCCTTTTGCTAGCTGTGCTGCTTACTCTGGCTCCCTCTGCCAGCCCTGCTGCTTGCCCCTGATCCCTCTGCTAGCCCTGCTGCTTGCTGCTGCTCCTTCCCTACTAGCCCCACTGCTTGGTCAAGCTACTTTTGCCAGCCCTGCTGCCTGCCGCTACTTATTCTGCTCTCCATGCTGCTAGCTCCGGCTCCCTTTGCCAGCCCCGCTGTTTTCCCCTAATTCCTCTGCTAGCCCAGCTTCTTGTTCCAGCTCCCTCTGCTAGCTCTGCTTTCCGCTACCAGCCCCATTGCTTGCTCCAGCTCCCTCTGTCAGCCTTGCTGCTTTCCCCTTATCCCTCTGCTAGCCCTGCTGCCTGTTCCGGCTCCCTCTGCCAGCCCTGCTGCTTGTTCTGGCTCCCTCTGCCAGCCCCGCTGCTTGTTCCGGCTCCCTCTGCCAGCCCCCCTGCTTGCTCCGGCTTCTTCTGCCCACTTCCACTGCTTGCTCCAATCCCTCTGTCTACCCCTGCTGCTTGCTCCCTCTCCCTCTGCCCACCCATGCTACTTGCTCCACCACCTTCTGCTCACCCGCACTACTTGCTCCAGCTCCCTCTGTTCGCTTCTAATTAATTTAGATTCTAATTATTTAAGAGCAGGATCTGCTCAGTTTAAAAGAGTGGAACAAGCTTTAAGCATTGTCTTTGTTAATCTCCCCCATTGTACTTAGGAGTCATAGAGGAAATAAGATTATACTATATTACTTCTTTTGGAGCATCCTCAGTGATTTAGTGACTCCTGTAAGGTTGCTTTATTACAGCAGATGAGCTGCTTTTTATATCCAGCCCGACTCCGATAATAAAAAGGTTTTAAACACATTTATATTTGAGAGGACATTGTTCTATTTACCACAAAAGAAAGCTTTCAGTATTTTCCCCAAAAGCAGACGGATTACAAATGGCTCTTTTCTATCACCTCCCAGAAAAATGACTAGTACTAAAGAGACTTCTATTCGTACCGCTGCAGAAGTTGCTTAAGCTATTTGACAAGGTGTTACTCATAAAATATTAAGGAATGAACGACGACGCAACAAAAGCATTAAAGTGTGAATTCATCATTCAGCGCAAGAAGATAACATTTTTCGCACAAAAGGGATACTTTGTATCTATTATGCCTGAACGGACATTGAGACGCTCCATGAATTATCGCCATTTACAATTGTAATACTTAAATTATTAAAACAGGATCTAGACTATAAAAAAAAAAAGGATATTTGTTGTTTTATGGCCTACATTTTTTGCTGAATGGGTCTTTCTATCTTCGGGATGGAATCTGTGGAGCATTTAACCATGTGAAGCTGATCTCGGGACTCTGCAATTTGCCAACACGCAACCCATCCCATTGGCCAGCTGAAACTATCCATCAAATTTGGCAATGCAAGATGGGAGCATATGCCTCTTTGCTTGCCTTTCTGTGGCCCTTGGGGCACTATCCCTTCCAGTAACACCAATGATGAGGCACATTTTCTCCTACTGACACCAACGATGGGACACAATTCCTCCCACTGACATCAATGATGGGGTACAATTCCTCCCACTGACACCAATGATGGGGCACTATTCCTCCCACTGATATCAATGATGGAGCACCGATCCTTCCACTGATACCAATGATGGGGCACTATTCTTTCCACTGACACCAATGATGGGTCACTGATCCTCCAATTGACACCAATGATGGGGGAATATTCTTTCCCTGGACACCAATGATGGGACACTAATCATCCCACTGACACCAATGATGGAGCACTATTCCTCCCACTGACACCAATGATGGAGCACTATTCCTCCCACTGATACCAATGATAGGGCACTATTCTTTCCCCTGACACCAACAATGGGGCACAAATTCTCTAATTGACATGAATGATAGGGCACTATTCCTTCCCCTGACACCAATGATGTGGCACTAAACCTCCCACTGAAACACCAATGATGGGGTACTATTTCTCCCACTGATGCCAATGATAGGGAACTAATCATTCCACTGATACCAATGATGGGGCACTATTCCTTCCCCTGACATCAATAATGCAGCACTATTCCTTCCCATGACACCAATGATGGGGCACTAATCCTCCCACTGACACCAATGATGGGGCACTATTCCTCCCACTAATGCCAATGATAGGGCACTAATCATCCCACTGATACCAATCACGGGGCACTATTTTTTCCACTGACACCCACAGTGGGACACTATTCCTCCCACTGACACCAACAATGGGGCAGTACCCCCCCCCCCACCAAATAACAAAGATGGGTCATTGTTTACTCCCAATAATGCCAGGACATTGTTTTATACTCACACTGGTCACAGTCTGGCCCCCCTAAAGTCCACAGGTAAGTAAACTAATGCTTTGTGTAGAAAGTTTGGAGACCCCTGGCCTAGGGCATTGGGACCTATAATGGGTAAAAACTAAACAGTGTCTAATGACATTTCTTTATTTTTTGTTGCATCTCCGCTCTGCCCAGCAGGCTCCACCCACTACAGGCTGCCTGCAGAAAACTACAGGAGGAGCAGAAACCAGACCAGTCATCCTGTACAAGGAGAGAGAGCTGTGGGAGGGGCCCAGCAAGCTCCACCCACTACAGGCTGCCTTCAGAAAACTACATGAGGGGGTGGAAAAAAGGTCAGTTACCCTGCATAAGTAGAGAGAGTAGAGCTGTGGGAGGGGCCCAGCAAGCCCCACCCTCTACAGGGTGCCTGCAGAAAACTACATGAGGAGGTGGAGACAAAACCAGTCACCCCGCAGAAGAAGAGAGAGCAAAGCTGTGGTAGGAGCCCAGCATGCTCCACCCACTACAGGGTGCCTGCAGAAAACTCCAGGAGGGGGGTGGAGACAAGAACAGTCACCCTGCACAAGAAGAGAGAGCAGAGCTGTGGTAGGAGCCCAGCATGCTCCACCCACTACAGGGTGCCTGCAGAAAACTACAGGAGGGGGGCGGAGACAACACCAGTCACCCTGCACAAGAAGAGAGAGCAGAGCTGTGGAAGGGATCCAGCAGGCCCCACCCTCCTTAGGCTACCTGCAGAAAACTACAGTAGGGGGTCAGTGGCGGCTGGTGCTCCATGGGCCAGGGGGGGGGGCGGCAGACGGACTGCACCATACACCCCCCCCGGCTCCCACCAGGCCTTACACCAGGACCACACCAGGAACCTGGACCCCCCCCCAGGACCCCCCCCCCAACGGCTCACTCACCTTCAGCGGTGGCAGCTTCAGCTTCGGCGTCTTCCCCCTCAATAGAAGCGTCTCCTCCCCCAAGCCCAATGACATGGCTTCTACTTTCGGCCAATCAGGAAACAGGTCTCAGGACCCACTTCCTGATTGACCAGGAGGCGGATCCATGTGACAATAGCAAATATTAATTCGCTATTGTCACACAAGTGGATGGACTCGGGGCGCACTGCTCTGCGCCCCGAGCCCACCCTTTTTTAGCCTGTGAGAGCCTCTGGCTCTAGTCACATGGTGAAAAAAAAAAAAAAGCCCCATTGAACTCCATGCGTCTGGCGCCCCGCATGTAGATTAGGGGGCCGGACACATGGATAGGGGGGTGCCCCTGCACCACCAATACAATAGCCACCACTGGAGGGGGTGGAGACAAGACCAGTCACCCTGCACAAGGAGAGAGCAGAGCTTTGGGAGGGATTCAGCAGGCCCCACCCACTACAGGCTGCCTGCAGAAAACTACAGAAGGGGCGAAGACAAGACCAGTCCCCCTGCACCAGGAGAGAGAACAGCAGTGAGCGGTCTTTATCACAGGAAGGAAAAGTCTCACACTGGATTACTGCACAGATCTGCAAGAAATATGCAAAGTGCACCGAGAATCAATGAAGAATACACATACAAATGGATTTAGACAATATTTGAGTTAGGCTTTAGAGAGTATCTCAGTACCGGCAACGCAAACAGCTAACGATGGGGACAAGCTCAATAAAAACCTGGCAACCTACAGTAGATCACTGACCAGGAGCAGATGATTTCCCTCTCATCAGAAAACGTTCACTTTAAATGAAGGTGGCATTACCTGTAGGCTTTGAAAATCGCATGAATGGGTTCAGCTCAAATTTGAGTGAACAGTAGAAAAAAAAAAAAAATTGGAGTGATTTTACGCTTCAACACAAACCTCCATCATTAAACCAGTGAGTTTAAACATGTAGCTGGAGCTTGTCATAAGCTGTCTGTCAAGCTGACTTGCCTCATTAGTTAATTCCAGATCTGCAAAAGTCATTCAAAAGCATTGATCTTATTTAAAGGGGAACAGAACTGTGCCTAAAAAAAAAAAAAAAAAAAAATCAGGTATAAAGGAAAGGACTAGTTACCAGTATTGTCTGTGGTCTCCTGTTCTTCCCTTATTGCTGACTTACCATGTCTTGTTCTTCACTGGGTTTATGTGGGGAGGTGGCCATCTTGGTGGAGGCAGGGCTTTGCTTCCTCATGTCAGAGAGCCTCCAGCAAGGAGACTCTCCTGAGACTAGCAGTCAGAGGCAGCGGTGCACAGGAACCAGATTGCGTGGTACTACTGTACCACACAATGCAGTGCGAGCAAAGGCACTGTGTTTGCTACCCCTTTGCATAGCTCCCAACTATCCCGGATAGCACTGATGGGGAACTGATAGGTGGCACTGATGGGCACTGACAGGCGGCACTGATGGGCAGTACAGATGAGCAGGCACTGATGGGCACTGACTGGCATCACTAATGGGCACTGATTGTGGTCAGTGATGGGCACTGATTGGTGTCACTGATGGGAGTCACTGATGGGCACTGATTTGTGTCACTGTTGGGCACTGACTGGCATTACTAATGGGCACTGATTGGTGTCACTGATGGGAGTCACTGATAGGCACTGATTGGTGTCACTGTTGGGCACTGACTGGCATTACTAATGGGCACTGATTGGTGTCACTGATAGGGGTCACTGATGGGCACTGATTGGGGTCACTGATGGGCACTGTTTTTTCTTTACTGTAATCAGGGCACTGATGATCGGTGCCCTGATTACCTGTACTGGACTCCCCTTTGAGGAGGAGCCGCTGATTGTCAGAGCGTGTGGCGAGGAGCACCGACAAACAGCACTTCATTCACATGTGACCGGCTGTGATTGAACACAGCCGATCACATTGGTAAAGAGCCACGTCATTGGCTCTTTATCAAGAACGGGGTCACGCCGTGTCCTTGGAACACGGCGGGGACCGTGATCGCCGCACCCCCCCCCCCCCGCCAGGCGCGAGAGCACCCGTCCTGGAGCGGAGCTTCAGCCTGGAATGGGGGTCAGGAGGTGGCCAGAAAGAGGGAGAGTGGGAGGGGGGCCAAGTTGCTGCACCATGGGCCTCTAGTTTGTATTTGCCCCCTGGGCCGAAAGTTGGCAGTCAGCCCCTGAGTGACAGTGCATATTTTTAGCACTGATTACTGTAGTAATGTCACTGGTCCCCCCAAAAATCTCAAAAATGTCAGTTAGGGGTCCGATCTGCCCGCCACAATGTTGCAGTCCCCCTAAAAATCTCAGATCGCCGCCATTACTAGTAAAAATAATAAAAAAAAAATGACATAAATCTTTCCCCTAATTTGTAGATGCAATAACGTTTGAGCAAACCAATTAAAAATATGCTTATTGGAATTTTTTTTTACCAAAAATATGTAGTAGAATACAAATTGGCCTAAAAGGATGAAAAAAAAAATAGATTTTTAAATTTTTTTTGGGAATGTTATATAGCAGAAAGTGAAAAATATTGTTTTTCTTTCCAGAACTGTCGCTCTTTTTTTTGTTTATAGCGCAAAAAATAAAAATCGCACAGGTGATCAAATACCACCAAAAGAAAGCTCTGTTTGTGGGGAAAAAAGGACATCAATTTTATTTGAGTACAGCGTCGCACAACCGCGCAATTAACCGTTAAAATAGCGCAGTGCCGAATCGCAAAAAATGGCCTGATCATTAAGGGGCAAATGCTTCCGGTCCAGAAGTGGCTAAAATACATATATTATATATATCTGATGCCAGCCTTGCCTCTGGTATTGCACTTTCCACTCCAGCCACAGACACGTTCGTAGCCCGCCTGCTTCCCCCATAAAAGCCGCCCGTCGGACGATGACTGACAGGGCAATGCAGGCTGAGAGGTTAACACTGTCTATCTTGGTAAATGAAGGTGGATTTGTCATATTGCAGCGTTTATCCATCTTCGGCGGCACCATTAATATTATTTACAGCGCAGGGGAATGTGATTCATCAGCCGGAGATCTCCGTGAATAAACATGATGGCTTAATCAAGTATTCCGAAGTCCTGGATGAATATTCATCGATGGGCCCTGAATCCACAGAGCGGACAGGCTGAGCTGTCTGGGCTGGAGAAGCCAGGAGGCGATGTATCAAACGTTCCACGGCATTGTGGCGCCGTGCGGCCGCGCGTGACCGAAATACTACGAGATGCAGTCAATTTATCATTGGCGGCAAGCAATGTTATTTGATATAGAAGCCATTTGCCAAAATGGACGACAACCAACATGGCCGGTGCACCTGTCAGTAGGACTAATGCCACAAAGTAGTCAATAATGGGAGCGCCATATTTGGCGTTTGCCGTAATAACGGACAGTTAGGAAACTGCGGGTGATATGCAATCCAACAAATTTATTAAAGTTGTAAACCCTTTTTTAATGAAAAATGAATAAAATATATCCTTCTATATAGTGTACCTGCCCCTATCCAAAGCACGGAGTGTGATTCCGGTCTCCCCTCTGCTATCTGAATGCAGTGCCGGGACAAGACAATCCATCGCCCAGGGCAAGGATGCCAAATGGTGCCCCCTTCCCCCATTCATGATGTGCAATTTTAGAGGGTCCTACACTCAGTAAACCATTGCGCCCAGGGCAACCGTCCCTCCCGCCCACCCCTTGTCACGGCCCTGTCTGCATGAGTCACTTCTGACAGGTTATGCCAACACCGGACAATCCCAGGAGATGGACTCTCCCACCTCCAGCACACAGGAGGATGATTGACAGCCTCAGCTGTGCATGTTTCCCTATGAAACTCTGTGGTGGGGATCTGTCCTTTCCCTCCATTCAGGTCTCAGATTACACCCAGCTTGCTGATTAACGCTGTGCACTGTGTGACATCAGATCACCTGCCCCTACCCAGTGAAAATGTCACTAAACCCACATCATAAAAACTACCAAAAAATGTGCCTAGAATTTGATTGGCTGCAGTGCTGGCAGCCCCACATGGTGGCAATATCGCTGCCTCACCATTGATCCCAACAGCAGATACTTTGAGTCTCCAGGGAGAAATGCACTATAGAAATAATAATAAAGTCAACGCGTTTCAGAGATTCGAAGGGTCCCCCCTTCATCAGGGCTTGGTGCTGTTGAATAAAGTGTGTATTGGACTGATAACCTCTGGAGGGATGCTGTCACGATCAGGGGTCAGGCTTGAAGACCAGTAGCTATAGCAGTGGGAACTTACACAGGAACCAGCAGGATAGGAACACAGGCCGGTCACCCAGGCAGATGATGCAGGTTCACCTGAGGTGCGGAATCTAAGTACTAACCGATGTTCACCAGAGCTCCTGATGGTGGAGATGGATTTTGCTGCGTGTTAGCACCAGGTCGCGTTCCTCAGGATCGCCCCACCAGGAGGTGAGCAAGCCAGGGTCCAGTAGCAGATATAGCAGGGTGGGGATCAAGCAGAAGAGTAGTCAAGGAATAGCCAAGGTCAGTAACGAGTAGTTGCAGGTTGGGATTAGGCAGAAGCGTAGTCAAGGAGTAGCCAAAGGTTGGTAATGAGTAGTTGCAGGTTGGGATTAAGCAGAAGCATAGTCAAGGAATAGCCAAGGTCAGTAAAGAGTAGTTGCAGGTTGGGATTAGGCAGAAGCGTAGTCAAGGAGTAGTCAAGGTCGGTAAGGAGTAGTTGCAGGTTGGTATTAAGCAGAAGCGTAGTCAAGGAACAAGCCAAATGTCAATAACGGATGATAGTGAAGATATGGACGGCAGCAGGAGAGACAAGCGAGATATTGGCTGGTGAAGGCACAATATTCTGGCAACCAGGAAGTGCAGAGACATGGCTTAAATCAGGAAGTTCATGAGAGGAGCAAAGGGTTCAAAGTTCAAGGCAATTAAGATTCATGGCAGGATCATTCAATGATTTGTCCAGGGAGCTGTCCAGCATTCCAGGTGGCTCAGTAAGTAGAGTCATTGCAGACACAGTGGAGGTCCCCGGTTTAAGTCCGGGTCCTGACAGATCCTTATGCTGGTTAAGTCATAACCAACAGTAAGGTGTATCCAGTGAGAAAAGGACCCTGAAACGTGTTGGATCTTTACAATATCGGAATCTAAAAAACATATAATCTGGACTTTATGCGTTCAGTTTCTTTCCATTTCCTCACATTTATATATACTGTATAAATTATCTAAATTCAAGAGCTCCTGATGGTGGAGATGGATTTTGCTGCGTGTTAGCACCAGGTCGTGGTCCTCAGAATTGCCCCACCAGGAGGTGAGAAAGCCAGGGTCCAATAGCAGATATAGCAGTTATGGATCAAGCAGAAGATTAGTCAAGGAATAGCCAAGGTCAGTAACGAGTAGTTGCAGGTTGGAATTAAGTAGAACGAAGTCGAAGAACAAGCCAAATGTCTATAACGGATGATAGCGAAGATACGGACGGCAGCAGGAGAGACAAGCGAGATATTGGCTGGTGAAGGCACAATATTCTGGCAACCAGGATGTGCAGAGACATGGCTTGAATCAGGAAGTTCATGGGAGGAGCAAAGGGATCAAAGTTCAAGGCAATTGAGATTCACGGCAGGATCATTTAAAGAGGTAGTATACCGCTTTTTTACACTTTTACCTACAGGTAAGCCTATAATAAGGCTTACCTGTAGGTACAATTAATATCTCCTAAACCGGCACGGTTTAGGAGATATTTGCAGTGCATGCAGCCGCTCACGCGAGCGGCGCATGTGCTCTGACAGTCCGGGGGGACCTTCAGTTTTGCGTGCCGGGAGCATGCGCGGGAGTGACCTCATCGCGGCTCTGGCCAATCACAGCGCCGGAGCCGCCAAACCCGGAAGAGATGCCGAGGCATCATGGCAGCACCCGCAGCGATGTCCGGGGGTCCGTGTCGGGGCTTCGTTCTAAGGTAAGTAATACATAATGAGCTAGTATGCGATGCATACTAGCTCATTATGCCTTTGTCTTGCAGGTTTTCTTTGTTGTTTTTTTTTGTTCTTGGGTGTACAACCGCTTTAAGGATTTGTCCAGGGAGCTGTCCAGCATTCCAGGTGACTCAGTAAGTAGAGTCATTGCCAGACACAGTGGAGAGGTCCTTGGTTCAAGTCCGGGTCCTGACAAATCATGATGGGTAAATATTATGATCACTCCAGATGCTGGTTAAGTCATAACCAACAGTAAGGTGTATCCAGTGAGAAAAGGACCCTGAAACGTGTTGGATCTTTACAATATCGGAATCTAAAAAACATAATATCTGGACTTTATGCGTTCAGTTATTTTCTATTTCCTTACATTTATATATACTGTATATATTATCTAAAACCAAAGGTATCATAAGGCTACAGCTCCCCTTTATTGGACAGTTGTGGATGGTTTTGTTCTATCGCCAATATCGGAGAACCTTCCAAAGCTTCCAGAGTTTTACAGAGAGATAATTGATACCTGAAGTAGATGTAAATGAGGGCAATTAGTAGCCATGGGGAGGATCAGTAAATATTGTGAATTATAGACTTTTCGCCATATAGAAAGTTCAGCCATCTTCCCAGTTTCTGGTGCATTACTGTACCTGCTATTTGACAGAATATTGATCGCTAATTAATCTGCAATCGCTAAAATGACTCCCTAGCTCTCCGCTATGCAGTAAATTGCCTTTTGATAAGTTGCTGCTGCAGACTCCAACACAAAAGAATGTCAGTTCTGCAGATTAAATCTCTGGAAATCTGCATAATGAACGTACCACAGATAACTTATTAAATTGCCGTTTTAGAGGACGGTGCTTTCCGTGTCTCTCCAGCAAAGGCCAAGCGATAAGAATTGCTTGCTAAAAAACCTATGGCAAATCATAATGGTGGCCATGGAAGACCGTACCTTAAAGTGGCGCTGTCATTCTCCAGCAAAATACTTGCAACAGCCATTCTCAACCATTATTTCATGGAGCCCTAGGGTTCCTCTAGAGCAAGGGTCTCCAAACGTTTTAAACAAGGTTCCAGTTTACTGCCCTTCAGACTTTTTGGGTTCCGGACTGTGGCCACTGGGAATAGAAATGGTCCTGACATCAGTGGGAAAAACAATGCCTCATCTTTGTTGTCAGTGGGAGGAATTGTGGCCCCTTGTTGGTGTCAGTGGGGGGGTTGCTCCATAGTTGGTATCAGTGGAATGGAATAGTGCCCAAAGGGCCAGATAAATACAGTCAACACTGCTCTAGAGGTTGATAGGGGTTCCTTGAGCTGTGGCTGATTGACCTCCCATCCCATGTGCAGTCCCAAGTCAAATGCCACTTGGCAGAACCAGCAACAATAAAGACCGAGCAATAAGGATTGTTTGTTAATAAACTTAATGTATGTTATAATGTTTGTCATGGAAGATGGTACAGTAAAGTGACTCTGTCATCTTCCAGCAGACAATTTACAACCGCCCTTCTCAACGAGGGATTTAATGGAGCCCTAGGGTTCCTCCAGAGGTCACTAAGGATTTCTTGAGCTGTGGCTGATAGACCTCCCATCCCATGGTGACTGTGCAGTTCAAGGTCAAATACCACACAGCAGAGCCAGCAACAACAATGGCTAAGCAATAAGAAAAGTTTGGTAATAAATTATGGCCATGGCGATGATGGGGGCCATGGAAGACTGTACCTTAAAGTGGCACTGTCATTCTCCAACAAAAAACATCCAACAGCCATTTTCAAACAGGGTTAAATGGAACCTTAGGGCTCCTCCAGAGGTCAATAGGGGTTCCTTGAGTGGTGGCTGATTGACCTCCTATCCCATGGTGACTGTGCAGTTTCAGGTCAAATGCCACATAGCAGAGCCAGCAACAATAAAGACCAAGCAATAAGAACTGTTTACTAATAAACTGACTGCATGTTATGATGGTGGCCACGGATGACTGTACCGTAAAGTGACTCTGTCATCCTCCAGCAGACAGTTTACAACCACCATTCTCAACCATGGTTCCATGGAATCCTTGGGTTCCTTCAGAGGTTCACAGGGGTTCCTTGAGCTGTGGCTGATTAACCTCCCATCCCATGGTGACTGTGCAGTTCCAAGTCAAATGCCACATAGCATTTGCCTGCAAAAACAATGGCCAAGCGATAAGAACAATTTGGTAATAAACTATGGCCATGGTGATGATGGTGGCCATGGAAGACATGGAAGGGTAGGCCTTGCGTGACATGTCACTTCCGCCATCGATTGGAGTGCAGGTGGAACGCAAATCGGCGTCCCTGCTTTTTAACAGGCCTTACATGATCGTCCTCATTTTAAGTGTAGTTTTACGCACTTAATTAAAGTCTTGATATACTGCACTATGAGAGGCATTTGCTTTTAATTTCCCAAATAAATTGGAATTTTGAAGGCCCGTTTGACACTGCTGATTGCGGTTATTGACCCCTGCACCTAGTAACAGGACCAAGTAAGTTGTATCCCTTGTTTGCTTTGGATGGCTGCCTGTAATGGGGGTCATTTAGTTCTGGTGAGTAGGATGTGTGCTTTAATGTTGGTGAAGGAAGACATGGGATTATTGACTTATCTATGGTTGAAACTATAAGAAGATTCACATTTGTTTGGAGACACCTGGTGGTTGTTTTTTGTGGACACTGCACTTTTTGGGCACTGCACTTTTATATGATTTTATTTCATTTTTATTTTTTTTTTTATATTCCTTTTAAAGTGACACTACACTTGTATGAATATTTTCTAGGAGGGCGATTATTTAATAATTGCTTTCACTAAGCGATAAGAACAGTTTGGTAATAAACTATGGCCATGGTGATGATGGTGGCCAAGGAAGACTGTACCTTAAAGTGGCCCTGTCATTCTCCAGCAAAACACCTTCAACAGCCATTCTCAACCAGGGTTCCATGGAGCCCCAGGGTTCCTCCAGAGGTCCTCAGGTGTTTTTTGAGCTGTGGCTGAGTGACCTCCCATCCCATGGCAACTTTGCAGTTCCAGGTCAAATGCCACTTGGCAGAACCAGCAACAATAAAGACCAAGCAATAACAATTGTGTCCCTTCATTGGTGTCAGTGGGGGGGGGGGGTTGCCCCATAGTTGGTATCAGTGGAATGAAATAGTGCCCAAAGGGCCAGATAAATACAGTCAAAGGGCCACATCTGGCCCCCGGGCCACAGTTTGGAGGCCACTGCTCTAGAGGTTGATAGGGGTTCCTTGAGCTGTGGCTGATTGACTTCCCATCCCATGTGCAGTCCCAGTTCAAATGCCACTTGGCAGAACCAGCAAAAATAAAGACCGAGCAATAAGGATCGTTTGCTAATAAACTTACTGCATGTTATGATGGTGGCCATGGAAGACCGTACCGTGAAGTGACTTTGTCATTCTCCAGCAGACAATTTACAATAGCCATTCTCAACCAAGGTTTAATGGAGCCCTAAGGGTTCCTCCAGAGGTCACCAGGGGTTTCTGGAGCTGTGACTGATTGACCTTCCATCCCATGGTGAATGTGCAGTTTCAGGTCAAATGCCAAATGGCAGAACCAGCAACAACAATGGCCAAACAATAAGAATTGTTTGCTAATCAACTTACTACATGTTATGATGGTGGCCATAGGAGACTGTACCGTAAAGTTACTTTGTCATCCTCCAGCAGACAATTTACAATAGCCATTCTCAACCAAGGTCTAATGGAGCCCTATGGGTCCTCCAGAGGTCATTAGGGGTTTCTGGAGCTGTAGCTGAATGACCTCTCATCCCATGGTGAATGTGCAGTTTCAGGTCAAATGCCAAATGGCAGAACCAGCAACAATAAGAATTGTTTGCTAATAAACTTACTGTATGGTATAATGGTAGCCATGGAAGACCGTACCGTAAAGTGACTCTGTCATCCTCCAGCAGGCAATTTACAACCGCCATTCTCAAGGAGGGATTAATGGAAACCTAGGGTTCCTCCAGAGGTCACTAAGGGTTTCTTGAGCTGTGGATGGTTGACCTCTCATCCCATGGTGACTGTGCAGTCCCAGGTCAAATGCCACTTGGCAGAACCAGCAACAACAAAGACCAAGCAATAAGAATTGTTTGCTAATAAACTTTTCTGCAAATAATGATGGTGGCCATGGAAGACTGTACCTTAAAGTCCTCCTGACATTTTCCAGCAGACAATTTACATCAGTCATTCTCAACCAGAGTTCCTCCAGAGGTTGACAGGCCTTCCTTGAGTCATGGCTGAATGACATTCCATCCCATGGTGACTGTGTAGTTCCAGGTCAAACCACACATATCAGACTCATGGTCAAAGCACACATATCAGACTCATGGTCAAACCACACGTCAGACACATCACTGTCCATTCATTGGCTAGGAGTGGGTAAGGGACCAGTCTACATTACCTAACTGCAGTAGAAAAAAAAACAGATCACCAACCTGGCTCTGCTCTGTGATAGGACTCAGGAATGGATGAACAGAAATAGTTTCCATACATCAATTTACACATATTTGTATAAGAGTTCCTGTTTCAGATAATATAATATACAAAAAGTCAAAAATTTTCTATCTTCACCTAAAGCTGGATTCCAGGCATGAAAACTTTAACTTCAATATGTTGCTCAATGGCCAATCCTGGGGAAGATCAGAATCCTGGGGGAAGATCAGAATCCTGGGGAAGATGGCTGACTTGGTTTTGCAAGACCGGCAGTTAAATCCTTAACAAAAAGGACAATCATGATAAATATTAGACGGTCGCACACAAAAGGTAAAACGCCGCAGTTTGGCTGACCAAAAAGAAGCGCTGGGTGTTGCTTTTCCAATTAGCCGGGGAGATTTAAAGACTTCAGCTGGCCGCAGTTTCCATTTCAATACCCCGAAATGTGCACTGAGTATCTTCGGCCAATTTTAGCCTTTAAATCTCCCACCGCCATTAAAAATTAAGAACTGGCTGGATGTTGTCCTGGAGGTCGGGAGCCAACTGGCTGCAGCACAAGTGGGTAGGATGCTCTGCAGCGCACATTAGTCAGACAGAGGTGGCATTCACGTGAAAACGGTGCTGCTACATTACAATGGCCTCACACATGCCTCTAGTATTTTTTTCTTTTTTTAACCATCATGTGGAGATAAAACCAGATATGCTACAGAAACACGGATAAATACTCCAATAATAATTAAATTAAATACACAATAAATAACTAAATTAATTAATCAATAAAAATAAATTTAAAAGAAAATAAAAAAAAGTAGAATTTCACTAAGATATGCCTTTGAAATAAATTAAATTCCTTAAAAGACATGTTTTTTTTTTTTTTTTTACAATCTAGGGAGATAAAACCAGATATGCTACAGAAACACGGATAAATGTTCCAATAATAGTTAAATTAAATACACAATAACTAACTAAATTTATTGATTAATAAAAATAAATTGAAAAATAAAAAGTAGGATTTCACAAAGCTTTGCTTTCGAAATAAATTAAATTCATGAAAATAGATGTTTTTTTTTTTTTGTTGTTGTTGTTGCTTTTTTTTTTACCATTGTGTGAAGATAAAACCAGATATGCTACAGAAACAGGGATAAATGCTCCAATAATAGGCTACAACATGAAAATGTCAATGGTGGTATAGCCTGCGTGCTGATAAATTAGATGCATGTTTTAGAGAAATAAACAGAAAAAAAAAATATTCTGCTTGTATTAATAACATTTTACCCAGATATTATCTTTAGTCTGTTTTCGGAAATTGCAGCACATGCAGCACCTGCGTGCTGATAAGTTAGAAGCATGTTTTAGAGAATTAAACAGAAATAAAATATTCTGCTTGTATCAATAAAATTTTACCCAAATATTATCTTTAGTCTGTTTTTGAAAATTGCAGCATGTGCCTTGAAGTAAATTAAATAAAATACACAATAAATAACTAGATTAATTAATTAATTAATTAATACAAATAAACAAAAAAAAAAGAGAAAAAAAAAAGTAGAATTTCACTAAACTTTGCTTTTGAAATAAATTAAATTAATTAAAAGAGAAGTATGTTTTTTCTTTTTTTTTTTTTCAGAATCATACCTACCTATGTGGATGTAGCATCATTCCATGTTGCATCTGCCCTCCCCCCCCCCCCCCCCCCGCCAGCTCTAAGACTGAGAACAGAGCAATCAAATCCCCCCGATCGCTCGGTTCTCAGGGCTCCCTGAGCAGAGAGCTGGTGACTGTCAGTTACCGCTGTCTGCTTTGCCAACTCTCACACTCAGCGGTCTGTGGAGGGGGCGGCAGGAGCAGCTGGCTTAGGCACCCAGTGCCTCGTTGAAAGGCTGAGCTGAGTGTCGGTCCAGGCATGTGGGCAGATCCCAACTTCATTGCCATGATCTTGCCAAAGCCTAGACTGTCTCTGTGACATCAGCCGACAGCGGACTTCAGCCCACTGTTTCCCAGAAACAGGTCACAAGAGTGCGGGACGAACTGCACTCTTGTGACCCACAAGAGAAGTACAGCCAAAGGAGCTTTGGATGTACTTCTCCTTTAAATACATTTTTTTTACCCTTTTCTTGGTTGAAATAGATGGACTTTTTTTTTTCAACCTGACTATGTAAATATGTAAAATTACAAAAAAAAATATAAAAAAAAAAATAGTCTTTACTTTACTTGGACCTGTGTATCCATTTGTATTTACAAAAAGAATAAATAAAAAAAAAAATAAAAAAAGTAAAAAGAAAAATTAAAGGAAAAAAAAAGTAGTATTTCACTCTTGCGGGACTTGCTGAAGAAGCCCATTATAGGGTGTAATGGGTACAGGTGGGATAAAACGTTATTTTGGATGTTTTTTCGTATGTATCAGCAATATGAGCTGATGATATGCATGGTTGTTTCATACATTTGTGGGTATTTTTAATCCCTGCGTTACGTTTTATAATAAATATTCAAAGCAGAGAGCACTTTGGTTTCCTTTTATAAGTTTATGGCCGCATGTGAATGACTGAAAGAGGAGGTCAGCGGAACTCACAGATACCCTGTGGAGGACTACCCCTGTGGCATCCTGCGGGACATCTTATTATGTGATGGTGACTCTGAAGTGGGGTCATTATCTGGAGGTGAGCGGGCATTTTAGCTAAGGGTGGTGGTCACCAAATTCACTGGATCAATATCATTTTGAACCGTGACTTTGAGTTGCACAGCGGTGGATAATACACATTGGGGCTTTTGTTTATTATTGTTTTTTTTTACAGTTTGTATTTATATTGGTTGCACTACACTGATTATAATATACCGTATGTGAACTAAATACATTACCAAATAAAAAATAAATAAATAAATAAAAAATAAATAAATAAAAATAGGATTTCACTAAGCCAGGGCCTGTTTATCAGAATTGCAGCACATGCTCTGAAATTAATTAGATACATTACAAAAAATGTATATTAAAAAAAAAAAAAAAAAATTAAAAAATATAAAAAATATGTTAATATGTGCGCTAATATGTTCACAAAACTCAAATGTGAAAAAAAAAAATCAAACATAAATACAAATATATCATAAACCGCAGCCGCTTATACTTAAATAAAATTCTAACAAATTAGTGAATACATCAGTTAAATTAAAACACGAAATGCTGTAAAATAAATAAATCAATAAGTAAATAAATAAGTGTTGCAAAAAAAAATCATAAATTCATACGTTCACAGGTGGATTCTCGCCGCTTTGCTGAGTACAGAGCCAGCGCTTTTTATGGGTGGCGGCCTGTAGTGTGTTGCTGCTCCAGTATAGGCGGTCAGTTCTTTTCGTACCCCTTTAAACACTTGGAAAAAGGTGAAAGTGTGAACATCCCTCACTGTAAAAGTATTCAATGCCATTGCAGAGGAGAAAGATGAGGGAGTTACATCTATTCAGAGGAGACTGTCCATCATTTATTCTTTACAGTGCGATCGCCCATACCATGTAAATGGGGGGGCCAATATCTCTGGTGAGTGGCCAGCTAATGGGAGTGGTGTTGGATGTCACATTGATGGTGGAATTTATGATGACAAAATCATCCATTACTCACAGGATCCACAGCATTGGTTGCTGTATTTATTTACGCGCTTTTTTTTTTACATAGAACTGTGCAATATTCATTATTCTTTGGGACTTTTATGAATTTTATGCAACACTTATTTACTTACTTATTTATTGACAGCATTTGCGCTGCTTGGTGTTTGCTTTTAAATGGTGTATTCACTAATTTGTTATAATTTGAGTGTGTTTCACACGCCACGGGCTTTAAAAAAAAAGTGAAAAAAATAAAATAGGATTTTTACTAAGCCAGGACCTTCTTGTCAAAATGCTTTGAAATAAATTTAAAACATTACAAAAAAAAATAAGAAAAAAAATAGATTTTCCTTTTCCATTTAAAGCTCTATTTAATGCTCCATTTAACCTTCCAGTGTTTTAACCACTTTAACTCCGCTCACTGTGCCTCTACTGCGGCACAGTGGCTCGCTATCGTCCAGCGATGCAGACCTACGTCGCTGGACTCCTCCCCCTGTAGGCGGCGCTCGCGCGCCGCCGGAGGCACGCTCCCGCTGTTTTCAGTCATAGCGGGAGTCGGGCCAGGGGAGGAGCGGTGGCGATCGCCGCTGCTCTTCCCCGATCGTCGGGGAATCGAGTGCGGAGATCCGCCTGCTTGTGTAAACAGAGCGAGCGGATCTCCTAAGTGACAGGGAGTGACAGATCGGAGTGTTCAGCATAGCTGAACATGCGATCTGTCCCTGACTCACTCAGTCACCTCCCCCCCCCCCACACGTCAGTAAGCACCAGGCATACATTAACCCCTCCCTCTCCAATAAAATTAACCCCTTCCCTGCCAGTGTCATTTTTACAGTAACAGTGCATATTCATAGCACTGATTACTGCAGTAATGTCACTGGTACCCCCAAAAGTGTCAAAAATGTCAGACAAGGGTCCGATCTGTCCGCCGCAATGTCGCAGTCCCGCAAAAAAAAAATCGCAGATCGCCGCCATTACTCGTTAAAAAAAAAAACACCAAAAATGACAGAAATCTTTCCCTTAGTTAGTAAACGCAATAACTTTTGCGCAAACCAATCAAAATACGCTTATTGTGATTTTTTTTTACCAAACATAGGTAGCAGAAAACAAATTGGCCAAAAATTTTTAAAAAAATTGATTTTTACATTTTTTTGGGGGGGAATTTCATATAAAAAAATGTTAAAAATATTGTTATTTTTTCAAAATAAACGCTCTTTTTTTGTTTATAGCGCAAAAAGTAAAAATCGCATAGGTGATCAAATATCACCAAAAGAAAGCTCTGTTTGTGGGGAAAAAAGGACGTAAATTTCGTTTGGGTATGGCGTCGCACGACTGCGCAATTGTCAGTTAAAGTCGCACAGCGCCGAATCGCAAAAAGTGGCCCAGACGTAAGACAGCAAAATCCTCCGGTGGTAAAGTGGTTAATTTGTCTAACATGGAACTATGGGGAAAAAAAAATCTAATACAATATTATTTGATCCAGTCTGTCAGTAGCAGTAATATTTGAATAAAATGATGACATTCTGCCCACTTTACCCCAAAACATTCAATTTCCTAGGGAAACCTTAATCCAATAATGTTGTATGTTCTCCCTTGTGTCCGTAATTAAGTATTAAAATGTATCTGTCCTCCATCTTAATAACAGCCATGGAGTAAAATCTCGAATTCCATACAAAGCTCCCAGAGACACGGCTGCCACCACTGCTGATGACAGGTACACTTTTACAATAGATTTATTGTGTCCTATAAATAAGGTAAAATCATGTTTTTTTTTTCCACTCTTCAGGTTTAATTTATTTAGCAGATTTATTCCCCTCCAGCCTGAATATATATCACCGAGTTGACTTTGGCCCTTAGCGGACGACTTTATCATGCCAATGTGATCTTGCGAAAACGCTCAGCCTTGTCACCCGGCCAGGTGCCTGTTTATGTGGCTTGTGTATGTATAGAGGCTGGAGCATGGGCTTGAGTTTACCCTACAGGGAATGATTAATGGTTTGACACCTCTGCTTCCCGAGACACCCTTCCTGCATTCAGAAACAGTCCATGAAATGCCACAACGTGTAAATCTCATGGTGCATCCGTACGACAAAACACGTATGTGCGCAGAGTTCAAATGAGGGGGGCCTGCCAGCAAACCTGCAAAAAGCTACGACCTCATTCCCTCCAGCCACCGCGACCGTAGCCAACCGGCCGCTGCGCATTTCAATAGAAATACAATTTTACGAGACAAAGAGCGTCAATAGAAAGTTATGATCGCCAGACAATTAATTTATCTTTTGGAAAAAGTTATATACAAGCGATGAATAATGCATGGTGTTTGCATGCCCTACACATTTTATACGTCGGTGCCCGCCGTAACGCCTGCCCCGTCGATAGATCGCGGCACAGTTCCAAAGCATCAAAGTCCCCCCAGACATGAAGGCAATCTGGTAATTCAAAGCTAGCGAAAAGCCTTTCTTGTGGTTTAGAAAACTTAAAATTTGCATTACAATGGAGTAAAAATGGAAAAATGTCAGACTGTACTGCTTGTCAGTCAAAAATCTAATTTAGGCTCATTTTTGAAAATGTAAGAAGTTTAAGGACGTTCCTAAAGAAATGCCTAGCGAGGAAAAAAAGAAAAAGAAATTTTTTTTTTACAGTTCTGTACATTTTTTCATATGTAAGAAAAATAACTTCTAAGTCCGTGTAAATTGTGACGTTCCTTAAGGTGGAGAGTTACTTAGCAACTTAACACAGGGCTGGTGGATCTCACCTCTGGGCGCAGGGACCGGGCGGCCTCCAGTTTTGAGTTTTTGGGCCAAAGGATTATAGGAAACCTTAAGCAGTGCCATCTTAAGAGCATTAACCACTTTACCACCGGAGGATTTTGCTGTCTTACGTCCGGGCCACTTTTTGTGATTCGGCGCTGTGCAACTTTAACTGACAATTGCGCAGTCATGCAACGCCGTACCCAAACAAAATTTATGTCCTTTTTTTCCCACAAACAGAGCTTTCTTTTGGTGGTATTTGATCACCTGTGCAATTTTTACTTTTTGCGCTATAAACAAAAAAAGAGCGACAATTTTGAAAAAATAACAATATTTTTCACATTTTTTTTATATGAAATCCCCCCCAAAAAAATGTAAAAATCAAAATTTTTTAACATTTTAGGCCAATTTGTTTTCTGCTACATATGTTTGGTAAAAAAAAAATCGCAATAAGCCTATTTTGATTGGTTTGCGCAAAAGTTATAGCGTTTACTAACTAAGGGAAAGATTTATGTCATTTTTGGTGTTTTTTTTTTTTTAACTAGTAATGGCGGCGATCTGCATTTTTTTTTTGATGGACTGGGACATTGCGGCGGACAGATCGTACTGACATTTTTGACAATTTTGGGGGTACCAGTGACATAACTACAGTAATCAGTGCTATTTATATGTACTGTTACTGTAAAAATGACACTGGCAGGGAAGGGGTTCATTTTTATTGGTGATCAAGGGGTTAAGTGTGCCTGGTGCTTACTAACGTGTGTGGGGGGAGGGGACTGTGTGACACAGGGACAGATCGCATGTTCAGCTATGCTGATCCCTGCAATCTGACCCTGTCTGTGACTTAGGAGATCCGCCCGCTTTGTTTACACAAGCGGGCGGATCTCCACACTCGATTCCCCGACGATCGGGGAAGAGCAGCGGTGATCACCGCCACTCCTCCCCTGGCCCGACTCCCGCTGTGACTGAATACAGCGGGAGCGAGCCTCCGGCGGCGCGCGCACGCCGCCCACAAGGGGAGGAGTCCAGCGACATAGGTCTACGTCGCTGGACAGAATCAAACCACTTTGCCGCAGTACAGTCAACGTGACTGGTCGGCAAGTGGTTAAAGGGCCCAGTGCACTGCATTGCCCGGGGCCCTTTAACCACTTGCCGACCAGTCACGTTGCCTACACAATCACCCATGAAAATAAAAATGCAAATTATCGATAAGGCGATATTCATTGGTACAGCAGTGCCAACAGCTTCAAACTTTAGCGGCTGGGTCCGGTGAACACACAAACGGATGGGAGTCAGACTCGACTGTCCTGTGTGTGCCTGTTCCCGTGGAGGCAGACAGGCATTCCTGCAGTTGTGGGCTCCCTCTCCATGGCCAAAGTGGCCTGACAGCAGCACAGGGCCTACAGGCGCTTGCCACCTGCTAAGTTTGGTGGCGGGATGCACACAGGAATTGTGAATAATGATTGGCTACGGCTGGGGCTGGGTTGCTGGGCAGGTGGGGCCGCTGGGCAACTTCTCAGCGTGCCCATTCGGTAAGATGGCCCTGACCTTAAGGAGTGAAAATGAGAACCCAGAGGGAGTTCTGTAGACATGTTTGGGGACAATTTGCTTAATCTTGTCCATTACTTTATATATGAAGGCTGTACTGAAAGCAATATTATTTATATTTCACATATTGGAAGAGTTCCTCTATAGCAGTGACGGTGAACCTTGGCACCACAGATGTTTTGGAACTACATTTCTCATGACACTCAGCTGAGTGCATGAGCATCATAGGAAATGTAGTTCCGAAACATCTGGGGTGCCAAGGTTCACCATCACTGCTCTATAGTAACTCTTCTTCTTCTGTTTTATTGTAGGTAAATAATGGATTCCAAGCATAAGCAACATGCCACCATTGAGGTCTTGACAAATGAGGGGTGCAGGCTGTCCGACATCCACAGAATGTTACAGAATGTTTACAGAGATGACGCCATTGACATCAGCAATGTCTTGTCACTGGTGACTCTTGTCAGTGGTGTTATCTTCTAAACATTCTTTAGCCTTCTGTGGATGTTGAACAGCCAGCATCCCTCCTTCTCAATGGTGGCACATTGATTATGGTTGAAGAAGGAAGGAGAAGGAAAAATAAGAACAAAAAGGAAGAGGTGAAAGAAGAAGAAGGAGGGGGAAGAAGGAGATGAAAAAAGAAGGAGAAAGAAGAAGAAGAAGAAAGGACGGAAGGATGGAAGGAAGGAAGAAAGGAAGGAAGGAAGAAATGAAGGAGAAAAAGAAGAAGGAAGAAGAAGTATATTGGACAGCTTGCATCCCTCCTTCATCAAGAACTCAATGATGGCACATTGCTTCTTGTTGAAGAAGAAAGGAGGAGGGAAAAGGAGAAGGAAGAATGAGGAAGAATGAGGAAGAATGAGGAAGAATGAGGAAGGAAGGAAGGAAGGAAGGGAGAAAGAAAGGAAGGAGAAAAAAGAAGAAGGAAGAAGAAGTATATTGGACAGCTTGCATCCCTCCTTCATCAAGAACTCAATGATGGCATGTTGCTTCTGGTTGAAGAAGAAAGGAGGAGGGAAAAGGAGAAGGAAGAAGAAGAAAAAAGGAAAGAAGAAGGAAGAGGGAGGAAGAAGGAGGAAGAAGGAAGAGGATGGAAGGAAGAAAGGAAGGAAGGAAGGAAGGAAGGAAGGAAGGAAGGAAGGAAGGAAGGAAGGAAGGAAGGAAGGAAGGAAGGAAGGAAGGAAGGAAGGAAAAGAAGAAGAAGTAGGAAAAAGAAGAAGGAAGAAGATAAAGGAAGAAGAAGAAGGAGATTAAAAAGAAGGGGAAAGCAGAAGAAAAAGAAAGAAGATGAAGGAAGCAGGAGGAAGAAGGAGGAAAGGAGGAAAGGAGGGAAAGAGGGAAGGAAGGAAGGAAGGAGCGGAAAAAAGGAGAAAGAAGAAAATGAAAAAGAAGAAGTAGGAAGAAGAAGGAAGAAGATGAAGGGAGAAGAAGAAGAAGGAAGAAGAAGTAAGAAGAAGAAGGAAGAAGAAGAAGGAAGACGATGTAGGAAGAAGAAGGAAGAAGAAAAAGGAAGAAGAAGGAAGAAGAAGGAAGAAGAAGAAGAAGAAGAAGAAGAAGAAGAAGAAGGAAGAAGTAGGAAGAAGAAGAAGAAGGAAGAAGAAGAAGAAGGAAGAAGAAGAAGAAGGAAGAACAAGCCCTCGTAATTTATCTTCAAGTTTTACAAGGTTATAAAGTACAGTGAGATATTGCAGCCAACAGAGTAAGTCTGCACATTACAGAGCCATTCTGTAAAGACGCGTTCGGCAAACTCTTGTAAGTATGGACAACACATTGTGACACGCTTGATGCATTGAGATGGTGTGGGATGCATTGCTGTGCGGGTCTAGTGTTCGAGTAGATCAGGGACTCCAATTATTTCAGTATGAGGGCCGCATCCTATATTTTTGTTTTATCATTAGTGGACTGAAAAAAGTCATTTTTTATAAATGAATGAATTTTTTTTACTTGGAGCTTTTTTCATAATCAGCATATGATGGTTCAGAGAAACTAAGAGAGAATTTCAGTAAAATAAAGTAAAGAAATTCCAAATAAACTCTCCTTACATCCGGGTCCCCATCAAAGTCCCCCTTACAACAGAGTACCCTTCAGAGTTCCCTTATATCAGAGTACCCATCAGAGTCCCCCTTATATCAGTGTCTTTATCAGAGCCCCCCTTATATCAGAGTGCCCATCAGAGCACCCCTCAGTGACCCCCATCAGCCCACTTTACATCTTGAGCCCATCAATTCCACCTTACATCAAGGCCCCCACCACAGCCCTCCCCCCTACATCAGAGAGCTAATCAGAGTGCCCCTTACATCAGTGTCTTTATCAGAGCCCCCCTTATATCAGAGTGCCCATCAGAGTCACCCTTACATCACAGTGCCCATCAGAGTCAGCCTTACATCAGTGTCCCCATGAGAGTGCCCATCAGCTTCCCCCCTTATAGCCTTATGAGTCCCACTTTACATCTTGAGTCCACCAGCCACCCCACTTACATCAGAGTCAGCCTTACATCAGTGTCCCCCTTATATCAGAGTGCCCATCAGAGTCACCCTTACATCAGAGTGCCCATTAGAGTTCCCCCTACATCAGTATCCCCATCAGAGTGCCCATCAGAGTCACCCTTACATCAGAGTGCCCATTAGAGTTCCCCCTGCATCAGTATCCCCATCAGAGTGCCCATCAGAGCCACCCTTACATCAGAGTGCCCATTAGAGTTCCCCCTGCATCAGTACGCCGATCAGAGTGCCCATCAGAGTCACCCTTACATCAGTATCCCCATCAGAGTCCCCCTCCCTATCAGTCCCACTTTACGTCTTGAGCCCGCCAGCGTCCCCCTTACATCAGAGTGCCAATTGGAGTCCCCCTTACATCAGAGTGCCCATCACAGTCCCCCTACATCAGAGTGCCCATCAGAGTCCTCATGTCATTAGTGTTCCCATCAGAGCCCCCCTTACATCATTGTCTCCATAAGAGTCCCCCCTTATATCCTTATCAGTCCCACTTTACATCTTGAGCCCACCAGCATCCCCCTTACATCAGAATGTCCATCATAGTCCTCCTTTCATCAGTGTCCCCATCAGAGTGCCCCCCTTATATCCCTATCAATCCCACTTTACATCTTATGCCCACCAGTGCCCCCCTTACATCAGAGTGCCCATCAGAGTCCCCCCTACATCAGTGTCCCCATCAGAGTCACACTTATATCAGAGTGCCCATCAGAGTCCCCCTTTATATCCCTATCAGTCCCCCTTTACATCTTGAACCCCACCAGCGTCCCCCTTACATGGGATCTCCCGGATGTAGACCAAGGGGTGTTAGCCTTACCTTCATCTGTCAAGGAAACAGGTGAAGAGAATTAGGAAAAATCAGTAGGAAATCAGAGAATAGTCATGCACAGTTATACAGGCTCCTGTGCTGACATTCTTTACTCTGATTTCATTGTATATTGTGAGCTGCAGCAGGTCATCCAGCATCATCTAGCCCTTTCCTTCCCAGGCTGTCTGAAACCTACTCACCCCTTTCATTTGTCGGATTTCAGTCTTTTCAACCTTGGAACCTCAGTATCACATGTGGGCTTTACCTAGATTGGTCTGAATGCAAGTAAAGCCTGCCTGAGAACACCCGCTCTCTTAGTCTGACACCTGACCATTAAAGCATTTTGATATTTGCATAACTCCTCCCAAGCGCCAGCCCACTGCTTGCATCAGGGCTAAGGCCTTTTAAGAGGAGTACGAAGGCAGGTTGATGTGATGTTTTTAGGAAGCTATGTACAGCCCCCAGCTGGCCCCTCCCACCAGCCATTATCTGTCTGTGCTGCATAGAGAAGCACAGAGACCCAGCAATGGCATTGCTGGCTCTAAAATAAGGTATGTAAAAAAAAAATAGAAAGGCTTTAAAAAAAAAAATATATATATATATATATATATATATATATATATATATATATATATATATATATATATATATATATATATATATTCAGCATGTTGACTGGGGGGCACGGTTGAACCAGGAAGGGCAAAATATAAAACCACAGTGACAAACTAACTTAAAATTGAAATCAACAGGAACAGCAAAATGCTAAATTAAACAGAAACTAACAAAAATAAGAAACGGTATTCTACAGAAAACAAAGAAATAGTTATATATATATATATATATATATATATATATATATATATATATATATAAAAAATAATAATATATTACCCCGAACTAGGAAAGTGTTCGGACCGGAGCTCCCACTTAATCTTGGGAGACACTTTTCGGCATAAAATAAGGCTGTGTGCTCTCACGCTTAGTGCGAGGAAGGCGGCGCGGGAAAGTGGCCATTTGTCAAGATCGCGTACAGCGGCAGGAAGGCAGAGATTCAGCGTGCAAGTCGGAGCATGAATAGTTTTGCTGCTCCAGTATCTGACTTCTTATGACACAGTAAAGCAGTCTATAAGACGTATTTAAATGCTCCCAAGCAGATCGTAACCGCCAGAGGCCGGCAAAACAGGAAAAAGGAGGAAAAGAAACAAAACGTTTAAATGCCTTTTTTGTTATTGTTGGTATAAACAAAGGATTCTACACGGGCTACTCAACCTGATTTATACTCAGCTTAGACCTCGACTGAGATACAGAGAGGAGATTTCACACCATGAGTAATACAATGTATAAAACACATGACTCTAATCCAACCTAGTATCAGATATACGTATTCATGATAAGTGCATGCATGATAAATAATGCGTCAGTTTAACATTTCCAGATATATTGATCAAATTACTCCTCCTGACAATGCCTTCATCCAGGGGCGTACCTACAGGGGTCACAGGGGTCACAATTGCAACCCAGCCCCATGCACCAGGGAGCCTTAGTGGCTCCCCTCTACTCCTGGATAGGATAAGCAGTGAGGGCTGCTACATATAGAGGAAATTATCTTTTCATTTTCCTCCTGCGGCCGCTGAATGCCCGCTTTGCAGGAGCAAAATAAAGAGATTGGGTTCCTCTATATGCAGCTGCCCCCACCGCTCCCCAACCTCTCCCTTCCACAGGGATTCAGCGGCTGCAGGAGGAAATGGAAGAGATTGGTTCCTCTATATGCAGCCGCCCTTGCCTCTCCTCCTCTTCTCCGTTCTGCAGGCATTAAGGGGCTGCAGGAGAAAAATTAAGAGATTGGTTCCTCTATATGCAGCCGCCCTAGCCTCTCCTCCTCCTCTCCCTCCTGCAGGCATTAAGGGGCTGCAGGAAGAAAATGAAGAGATCAGTTCCTCTATATGCAGCCGCCCTCGCCTCTCCTCTTCCTCTCCCTCCTGCAGGCATTAAGTGGCTTCAGGAGGAAAATTAAGAGATCGGTTCCTCTATATGCAGCCACCCTCGCTTCTCCTCCTCCTCTCCCTACTGCAGGTATTAAGGGGCTGCAGGAAGAAAATGAAGAGATCAGTTCCTCTATATGCAGCCGCCCTCGTCTCTCCTCCTCCTCTCCCTCCTGCAGGCATTAAGGGGCTACAGGAGGAAAATGAAGAGATCAGTTCTTCTATATGCAGCCGCCCTAGCCTCTCCTCCTCCTCTCCCTCCTGCAGACATTAAGGGGCTGCAGGAAGAAAATGAAGAGATCAGTTCCTCTATATGCAGCCGCCCTCGCCTCTCCTCCTCCTCTCCCTCCTGCAGGCATTAAGTGGCTTCAGGAGGAAAATTAAGAGATCGGTTCCTCTATATGCAGCCGCCCTCACTTCTCCCCCTATCCAGCTTCTTTGTGCTGCCCTCCTGTGTGCTCTCCTGCCCCCCAGAGCTCTCTCCCCCCCCAGCTATCTCATGGCCCCTCCTCATCCTCCGCCTCTACTCCTCCTCCTCTTCCTCCCTCAGGCATTAAGCAGCTGCAGGAGGAAAATGAAGAGAACAGTTCCTCTATATGCAGCCGCCCTCGCTTCTCCTCCTATCCAGCTTCTTTTTGCTGCCCACCTAAGCTCTCCCCCCCCAAGCTATCTCATGGCCCCTCCTCATCCTCCTCTCCCTCCCTCAGGCATTCAGTGGCTTCAAGAGTAAAATGGTTCCTCTATTTTCAACCGCTCCCACGTCTCCTCCTATCCAACTCCATTTTTCTGCCCTCCTATGAGCTCTCCTACCCCCCTGAGCTCTTTGGTTCCTATATATGCAGCCGCCCTCGCTTCTCCTCTGATCCAGCTTCTTTTTGCTCCCCCCTGAGCTCTCTCCTGCCCCCCCCCCCCAAGTTATCTAGTTGCCCCTCCTCATCCTCCTCCTCTCCTCGTCCTCTCCCTCCCTCAGGCATTCAGCGGCTGCAGGAGTAAAATGAAGAGATTGGTTCCTCTATATGCTTCTTTTTGCTGCCCTCCTATGTGCTCCCTAATATGATCAGAAACCCAGATTTAGTTATCGAAATGCTCATTCCTGTCGATGTCTAGGAGAAATTATTGGGATTTGTTTTTGCTCCCCTTTTGTTGTTCACCATTCCTGTAACATGAAATTATGCCTAACTGTCTCACATACACTATATTGTCAAAAGTATTGGGACACCCGCCTTTACACGCATATGAACTTTAATGGCATCCCAGTCTTAGTCCGTAGGGTTCAATATTGAGTTGGCCCACCCTTTGCAGCTATAACAGCTTCAACTCTTCTGGGCAGGCTGTCCACAAGGTTTAGGAATGTGTCTATGGGAATGTTTGACCATTCTTCCAGAAGGGCATTTGGGGGGTTAGGCACTGATTTAGATGAGAAGACCTGGATCGCAGTCTCTGCTCTAATTCATCCCAAAGGTGTTTTATCAGATTGAGGTCAGGACTCTGTGCAGGCCAGTCAAGTTCCTCCACCCCAAACTCGCTCATCCATGTCTTTATGGACCTTGCTTTGTGCACTGGTCCTAATAATTTGATGGAGGGGGGATTATGGTGTGGGGTTGTTTTTCAGGAGTTGAGCTTGGCTCCTTAGTTCCAGTGAAGGAAATTCTTAAGGTGTCAGCATACCAAGACATTTTGGAAAATTTAATTCTCTCAACTTTGTGGGAACAGTTTGGGGATGGCCCCTTCCTGTTTCAACATGACTGTGCACTAGCACACAAAGCAAGGTCCATAAAGACATGGATGAGCGAGTTTTGGGTGGAAGAACTTGACTGGCCTACACAGAGTCACCTTCGGGTAGGTTTGCCACCTCATCCCTTTAAACCAGGACACACATTAATTACACAGGTTCTGTGGCTGATTAAAGTGGTAATTAAACTTACTTGGTGCCTTATGTGCATTATATCAGCCTCAGAACCTATGTAATTATTATGTGTCCTGAATTAAAGAGATCAGGTGGCAACCCTACCTTCGGGATGAACCTGGAGTGTAGACTGCGAGCCAGGGCTTCTCTCCAAAATCAGTGCCTGAGCTCACAAATGGACGAATGGTCAAACATTCCCATAGACACACTCCTAAACCTTATGGACAGCCTTTCCAATAGAGTTGAAGCTGTTATAGCTGCAAAGGGTGGGCCAACTCAATATTGAACCCTACTGACTAAGACTGGGATGCCATTAAAGTTCATGTGCGTGTAAAGGCAGGTGTCCCAATACTTTTGACAACATAGTGTATACATATCCACGAAAGGTTTCAGTGCCATCGTTCCACTTCTTACACCAAATATGAACAAGTCATCAATGAAGACTACATTGCCTTAGATTTCAAACGCCAGCTAATTTCTGGGCTGAATTAACAGTGTATTTTTTTTTTTTTTTTTTGGGGGGGGGGGTTCGGAAATTGCACCTAGAACTAGGTGCGGATTGCTGTGTGTAGTCAGCGGCAGGTTTTTGGAAAGGGACAGAGACAGCTTCATTGTGTTAAAAAACTGCTTTTGCATATCTCAAGTAACGCTACACACACTACCATGCGTGAGAAAACAGATTGGCAACGACTTGTTAATTTCATGATGTGTAAATATTTAACTGGTGCTGATTGTTAATAAGAATGACCTAAAAAGAAAAAAAAAAAAGACAAAACAAAAAGGATATCGTCATTTTCTCTACAAACTTATCGTTTGGATTATCCGTCTTGGGAAAGTTTTTGATGTCCCCTTCTAGTCGTTTTATCTGATGATCCATGCTGTCCAGGCTGGCTTTCAGAGTCTGCGCCGAAACTAGAAGAGAAGAAGAAAACAATGAGAAAAATGTAATCCAGAGGTAGATTTCTGCCCCATACAGTACTGTATTCTTTTCTTCTTTTTTTTTTTTTTTTTTTAAGCATATCATTGATTTTTCAAAAACATTTTAATACAGACAAAAAACCTATTGCAGTGACAAGAAACAAAGAAACCGCGCTCTTACATCATAAAATACATATCACCATAGTGAATAAACAATAGAGAAAAGACAAATAAATAAATATGTCTTCATTTAACCACTTCTGGACCGGAAGATTTCCCCTTCCTGACCAGGCCCTATTTTGCGATTAGGCACTGCATGACTTTAACGGACAATTGCGCGGTCGTGCGACGCTGTACCCAAACTAATTTGACGTCCTTTTTTTCCCACAAACAGGGCTTTCTTTTGGTGGTATTTGATCACCTCTGCATTTTTTTGATCATGCGCTATAAACAAAAAAAAGCGACAATTTTGAAAAAATAATATTTTTCACATTTTTTATATGAAATTCCCCCCCAAAAAATGTAAAAATCTAAATTTTTTAAAATTTTTGGCCAATTTGTTTTCTGCTACCTATGTTTGGTAAAAAAAATCACAATAAGTGTATCTTGATTGGTTTGCGCAAAAGTTAATGCGTTTACTAACTAAGGGAAAGATTTTTGTCATTTTTGTTGGGTTTTTTTTAACGAGTAATGGCGGAGATCTGCGATTTTTTTTTGCGGTACTACGACATTGCGGCGGACAGATCGGACCCCTGACTGACATTTTTGACACTTTTGGGGATACCAGTGACATTACTACAGTAATCAGTGCTATACATATGCACTGTTACTGTAAAAATGACGCTGGCAGAGAAGGGGTTAACTTTATTGGGGAAGGAGGGGTTAAGTGTGTCCCTAGGGGCGTGCTTCTTACTGTGCAGGGATGTGGCTTTTTATGTAACAGCAGAGATCTATGATCCTACATAGCAGGACCGTATGATCTCTGCTGTTACACAGGGGAGAAGGACAGGCGGCTTTGTTTACATTAGCCGCCTGCCTTTCTCCCTCTGTAACTGACGATCGGGTCCGCCGGTCACTCGCGCTGAAGTGTCCGTGATCGAGCGGGGGCGGGAGCGCGCCTTCGGCGGGGCGCGCTAGCCCCCTATTGGCTCACAGGCTAGTGACGTACAGGTACATCACTTTGCCTGCACAGGGCTGTCCGCCGCAGTATATGTACTTGCGGTGGTCGGCAAGCGGTTAATACAGACACAAACCTATTACAGTGACAAGAAACAAAGAAACCGCGCTCTTACATCATAAAATACATATCACCATAGTAAATAAACAATAGTGAAAAGACAAATAAATAAATACATCTTCATTTAACCACTTCTGGACCGGAATGATTTGCCCCCTTAATGACCAGGCCATATTTTGCGATTCGGCACTGCGTTACTTTAACGGACAATTGTGTGGTCGTGCGACCCTGTACCTAAATAAAATTGATTTCCTTTTTTTTCCCCACAAATAGAGCTTTCTTTTGTTGGTATTTGATCACTTGTGCAATTTTTATTTTTTTGCGCTATAAGCAAAAAAAGTGACAATTCTAAAAAAAAAATATTTTCACATTCTGCTATATAACATTCCCCCCAAAAATTTTAAAAATCAAAATTTTTTTACCATTTTAGGCTAATTTGTTTTCTGCTACATATTTTTGGTAAAAAAAAAAAAAAATCGCTATAAGCGTATTTTGATTGGTTTGTGCAAAAGTTATTGAGTCTACTAACCACGGGAAAGATTTATGTCATTTTTATTGTTTTTTTTTTTTACAAGTAATGGCGGTGATCTGCGATTTTTTTGCGGGACTGCGACATTGCGGCGGACAGATAGGACCCCTAACTGACATTTTTGACACTTTTGGGGGTACCAGTGACATTACTACAGTAATCAGTGCTATAAATATACACTGTTACTGTAAAAATGAAACTGGCAGGGAAGGGGGTAACACAGTAAGTGAGGGGTTAAATGTGTACCTAGGGGCGTGTTTCTAACTGTGGGGGGTGCGGCTTGTGAAATTATCACAGAGACCTGTGTTCCTATATAGAAGGATCACAGGCGCTCTGTGATCATTCCAGGGAGAAGAACAATCAGCTGTGTTTACAAGAGCTGCCCATCCTCCTCTCTCAGCAGTGAGTGATCGCGGGTGTCAGGCGGCAATTGGAGCCACCTGACCCGTGCACGCGCACTCGCCCCCTAGCTGCAGGCACGCAACTGCATATACCTACGTTGGTTCGCGCAGGAGGGCCGCCCTGCGAAAGTAAAACTGCAGCGGGCGGTCGGGAAGTGGTTAAATTATAGAAAACAATTAAAAATTGTGAAGTCAATATACACTGGCTGGGAAGGAATTAAAATATAGGGACAATCAAGGGGTGTGCGCAATGACATCAGAGATCAGCGCACTCCATCTCACGCAGGGCAGGCTGGATCTTCTAGGGTGGTGGACACGGCAGACACAGGAGTGACAGGAGGACTGAGGACAGACAGACAGTGTTTGGTGGACCGGTCCGGTGGCGAGTTATGGAAGATTACAATATATATATATATAACTTCTACATTTTATATTTATATAAAATAATGGATGTGGGGGCCTTTTGGTAGGCGTGATTTTTTTAAGCGGGAATGGGGGGGGGGGGGGCAGCATTTAATTCTTGGACCCAGGCAGCACAATGTCTTGGGCCAGCCCTGGGTATAGCATACCTTCCAACTTTCCGAGATTGGAATGAAGGACACCTATTAGCAAAGGTATGTAGGCATAGGACACTCCCCCTGCCACGCCCCCCTTTAAGGAGAATTGTACAAAAAAAATGATTAGTTAAACCCACAAGTGTTTTTTTTTTTTTTTTTCTTTTTACCACCACTATTCCTTTATATTGGCTTTGGGAATTTACAAATGCAGCATTTTAGAAATTGGATGAAAGGTTTAGGACTGGAGAACACTTTTTGATAGATGAGTAGTGCATTTTATATCCAACTATCTAGATCAGAGCAAAATGAGGGACAAATGAGGGGGACAGAGGGACTTTGTTCCAAATCAGGTACGGTCCCTCGAAATCAGGGACGGTTGGGAGCTATGGGTATAAGTAAGAGTTTACCCCTTTAACCACTTAAGCCCCGGAAGATTTTACCCCCATTCCGACCAGGGGGTATTTTGCGATTCGGCACTGCGTGACTTTAACGGACAATTGCGCGGTCGTGCGACGCTGTACCTAAACGAATTTGGCGTCCTTTTTTTCCCACAAACAGAGCTTTCTTTTGGTGGTATTTGATCACCTGTGCAATTTTTTGATCACGCGCTATAAACAAAAAAAGAGCGTCAATTTTGCAAAAATAGCAATATTTTTCACATTTTTTTATATGAAATTCCCCCCCAAAAAAATTTAAAAATCAAAATTTTTTTACTTTTTCGGCCAATTTGTTTTATGCTACCTATGTTTGGTAAAAAAAAATCGCAAAAAGCGTATTTTGATTGGTTTGCGCAAAAGTTATCGCGTTTACTAACAAAGGGAAAGATTTCTGTCATTTTTGTTGTTTTTTTTTTTTAACGTGTAATGGCGGCGATCTGCGATTTTTTTTGCGGTACTGCGACATTGGGGCGGACAGATCGGACCCTTGACTGACATTTTTGACACTTTTGGGGTTACCAGTGACATTTCTACAGTAATCAGTGCTATATATATGCACTGTTACTGTAAAAATACACTCGTAGTGAAGGGGTTAACTTTATTTGGGAGGGAGGGGCTGTGTGTATCCCTAGGGGCGTGCTTTCTACTATGATTGGCTGGGGCTTGAGCTGTATGGACACTGATCAACGGATCTACATACTAGATCCGAGTGATCAGTATCCTAACAGCAAGGAGAATGACAGGTGGCTTGTTTACACAAGCTGCCTGACATTCTCCCTCTCCCCCGCCGATCGCCGAGTGACCGGTGGACATCGGGTCCGCCGGTCACACGCGCGGGGGGGTCCGTGACCACGCGGGAGCGCGCCTCCGGGGGCGCGCGCTCGCTCCCTAGACCCTCACAAGCAAGTGACGTAGCCCTACGTCACTTTGCCTGTGAGGGGCTGACTGCCGACGTAGATCGGCGTTAGGCAGTCGGCAAGTGGTTAAGTGCAGTATACAGTGCAATGCTTTTGTTGACATTGTCAACCATATAATGCTTGATAAGTTTATCAAACATTAGCTGACACCCGCTATAAGTGCACGGATGTCTCACATTGGATGCCCTAATATCCTACTTTATGCACACTTCTCCTTGAAATTACAATATTTGCAGCTTTCTTATATTAGGTGAGAAGAGATATTAATTCACAAGCAAGCAGGTGAGAGAGAACAAATTACGACACTGATTGTTAAATAGCTATTCGAATTTTTCCCAGTTACTGATTAATTCTCATAAAATAAATTATCATCATCAACATTTTAAGTTAAAGGGGATCCCCCCTCCTCCAGAAACAAAAAAATTAAAAGTCAGCAGCTACAAATGACATACCTGCTGACTTTTAATAAAAGGACACTTACCTGTCCATCCAGCGCCATCCTCACCTGAGCTGGTTCTTCGCCGGTCTTCGGGTCCCCAATTTCCGGCATGTATAGTATCGTAATCCGACTGGGTCTCTTTGCAGCTTCACAGCGAGCCTCCCACTGTGCAGGTGCAAGACGCGCTGCGCTTTCTATATGGTCCCACAGCCTTCTGGGACATGTGAAGTGTCACAGGAGGCTGCGGGCAAAGCGGTGGGGGGGGGGGGTATATTTACTTGGATCACCTAGGCCAGTCCAAACTTTCTAAACAAAGGGCCAGTTTACTGTCCTTCAGACTTTATGGGGGGGTCGGACCGTGGCCATGAGGAGTGAAAATTGTCCCTGCGTCAGTGGGAGTAAACAATGCATCTTTGGTATTGGGGGGTGGAATAAAGGCCCATCATTGGTTTCAGTCGAAGGAATAGTGTCCCATCACTGGTATCAGTGGAAGTAATATTTCCCCATCAGTGGTATCAGTAGGAGAAATAGTGTCCCATCATTGGTGTCAGTAGGAGGAATAGTGCCCCATCATTGGTGTCAGTGGGAGGAATAGTGTCCCATCATTGGTGTCAGTGGAAGTAATATTTCCCCATCATTGGTATCAGTAGGAGGAATAGTGCCCCATCATTGGTGTTAGTGGGAGGAATAGTGCCCCATCATTGGTGTTAGTGGGAGGAATAGTGTCCCATCATTGGTGTCAGTGGGAGGAATAGTGCCCCATCATTGGTATCAGTTGGAGGAATAGTGTCCAATCATTGACATCAGTAGGAGAAATAGTATCCCATCATTGGTGTCAGTGGAAGGAATAGTGCCCCATCATTGGTATCAGTTGGACGGATAGTGTCCAATCATTGACATCAGTGGGAGGAATTGTGTCCCATCTTTGGTGTCAGTGGGAGGAATAAAGCCCCATAATTGGTATCAGTTGGAGGAATAGTGCCCCATAATTGGTATCAGTTGGAGGAATAGTGCCCCATAATTGGTATCAGTTGGAGGAATAGTGCCCCATAATTGGTATCAGTTGGAGGAATCGTGTCCGATCATTTGTGTCAGCGGAAGGAATAGTGCCCCATCATTGGTGTCAGTAGGAGGAATAGTGCCCCATCATTGGTGTCAGTGGGAGGAATAGTGTCCAATCATTGACATCAGTAGGAGAAATAGTATCCCATCATTGGTGTCAGTGGAAGGAATAGTGCCCCATAATTGGTATCAGTTGGAGGAATAGTGCCCCATAATTGGTATCAGTTGGAGGAATCGTGTCCGATCATTTGTGTCAGCGGAAGGAATAGTGCCCCATCATTGGTGTCAGTAGGAGGAATAGTGCCCCATCATTGGTGTCAGTGGGAGGAATAGTGTCCAATCATTGACATCAGTGGGAGGAATTGTGTCCCATCATTGGTGTCAGTGGGAGGAATAGTGCCCCATAATTGGTATCAGTGGGAGGAATAGTGCCCCATAATTGGTGTCAGTGGGAGGAATAGTGCCCTATAATTGACATCAGTGGGAGGAATCGTGTCCGATCATTGGTGTCAGTGGAAGGAATAGTGCTCCATCATTGGTATCAGTAGAATGAATAGTGCCCCTTTATTGACATCAGTGGGAGGAATTGTGCCCTATCAATGGTATCAGCGGAAAGAATAATGTCCTATCAATGGTATCGGCGGAAGGAATAATGACCTATCATTGGTGTCAGTGGAAGAAATAGTTCCCCATCATGCAAAGTTGAGGTGAGTGTTTCATGAGTCTGAGGCTGCTCCGTCCCTTTAAAGCAGGTTTTCCAGGCATTGGGCCTGATATGGGTCTGCCATTGTTACCAGTAACACTTCCAACGCATTTAAGTTGAATACCCAAGTGTGAGATTGGAGACAATGACCATTCCGGCATCGTTGGTTGTTTTGTTTATTTTGTAATGGGGATGGGAGAAGGGAATGAGTGGGATACTCCTCTGGCTCAACTAGGTTTAACTGGGACACTTTGTAGAAAAATGCCTGTTAGCACTGTCCTGACGCCAGCTGAATGCCGACCAACGCTTCCTGGCGCTTGAAAATACTGATTTACTGAACTGTGCTAGAACTTCGACTTTAACATGTTTGTTAACTCAGGAGATCCAGGACTGTAATAACACTTGACTCTTGACACTCTGTCTAGCTCAAAAGGCCGGTGAACAGCTCCCTCCAGCTCTTCACTGACTGAGGTAGCTCCTTGTCACTGCTTGTGCTGCTGCAACTCTTAACACTGTACACTGCACACTGTACACTTAACTCTTCAGGGCCCAACTGCTGGCGCCCCTTTTACACTTCAGGGTCCTCTGACTAGGCACCCCCTTTTTCCACTAGCTAGCTCCTGGATCCCTGGGATCTTCACCAGAATGGTCCCCTTTAAGCTAGGCAGACCCCTAGGGGCAGTTCACAGTACTGAACTTGGAATGCTTTCCTGGAACTGAACCTGTCTTTCACCGCTGGTCTTTGGCACTCCAGATCCTCTCTGCAGCTCAGCTCAGCTCTCTCTGTACTCTCAGGCAAGCCACCCGAGACACCAGATCCTTCTAACAGGAGGAGAGACAGTGGTACTCCCCCTCCTGGGACTCTGCTTCCCGCCTGCCCTGAGGAACTTCAATCATTCATATAAGTGCACACCTATTAGGAACTTAGGCCATTCGTATTAGTTCCTGCCCACATGGTTTTCGGGTCAGGGATTCCAATGTGGAAGCAGTAAAGGCCAACAAAGCCGATGATAATCACCATGAGATCCTGTGTATGATAGATCCCCCTCAGGAACAATGGCTCGAACTTGTGTACCCCTTCAGGACATGCTGTAGCAATCATTTGCTTTTACTATCTGGTCAATTCACTTATGTTGGATCCACCTGATATTCCCTGAGGACGATTATCTTTAAAACAAAGTGCCCCATCATTGACATCAGTGGGAGGAATAGTGCCCCATCGTTGGTGTCAATGTGAAAAATAATGCCCCCATGTTGATGTCAGTCGCAGGAATTATGCCCCATTGTTGGTGTCAGTGGGAGGAATAGGGTCTTATATCAATGGGAGAAAAAGTGCCCGAAGGGCCAACCAATGGCCTAGGCCAGTGGCTCTCAACCAAAAGACAACAAAGAAGGGCGCACGACCTAGCGCATTATCCTCAATAGTATGACTTTATTAATAGATCATAAAAATGGCTATTCACAAACATAAGTTAAAAATAACCATATCAAACTCAATCGCTTGAGTGTCAGGAATAGTCCATGTCCATAGTCCTGTTGAGATGACGGCTGACGCGTTTCGAGGCCCAGCCTCTTTCTCACTTCTTTTGTTTGTAGTACTGTTGGACTACCGCAGTCTTTTAAGGCAGCAAGACTCTAGCCATCCGAGATGCCATATGTGAGTCCCGTGGGTAGTGTGGTCGGGGAGCTTGGATTCTAAGCGCAGAAGAAAGGTGGCATCACCATATCATTTTGGAGCAGTGGTTCTCAACTCCTGTCCTCTGCACCCACTAACAGGCCAGATTTTGAGTATTACCTTGGGGAGATGCAGACTAGAATACTGCAATCACTGAGCAGCGGAAAATATCAACTGTGATGTATTTCAGTTATCTTGCAAACCTGGCCTGTTAGTGGGTCCTGAGGACTGGAGTTGAGAACCACTGGCCTAGGCCAGGTGCGCAATGTCTTATAGTTTTCTTTAGAAAGCAGCCACAGCCTGAGAAGATAGGCCTGTTCCATGCCGGCGTGTTCCGTGCCAGCCTGCTGCAGAGATGGACCTTTGCTTTCTTTCTGTGTGGAAGCAGTGGTCTCTCTGCAGTGTTCCAACACACCTTCTGCTGATGGATCGCCTAGGTCAGTGGTCCTCAACTCCGGTCCTTGGGGTACACTAACAGGCCAGGTTTGCAAGATAACTAAATTACTTCACAGGTGATCTCATTTGCTGCTCAGTGATTGCAGTATTCTAGTCTACTTAAAATCTGGCCTGTTAGTGGCCCCCGAGGACCGGAGTTGAGGAGGACCACTGGCCTAGGCGATCCATCAGCAGAAGGCGTGTTGGAACACTGCAGAGAGACCACTGCTTCCACACAGAAAGAAAGCAAAGGTCAGAGGCGTAACTAGAACATTCAGGGCCCCGGTGCAGGAAACCATGAAGGGCCCCCTGGACCCCTGGCTGGGGCCCTTCCCTTCAAGCCTGGGGCTCTTCCCATTGATCGTTGCGGGGCCCTTTATTACGGTCCCGCAGCGGGACCCTTTCACAAGTTCTGCAGTGGGCCCCCTTCCTGCCATCTTGGGGCCTCCCCACAGTGGTGGAATGCCAGGGCCCGGTTGCAAGTGTGACCTTACATACAGAGGAACTGATTTAGCATACGGAGGAACCAATCTCCTCCATTTTCCTCCTGCAGCTACAGGAGGAAAAAGGAGGACAGTGATTTCTCTACATGCTGCCCCACCGCCCCTCCTATCCAGGTGTACAGGGGAGCAGCACAGGCCCCCTGGAGCATGGGGCCCGGATGCAATTGCAACCCCTGCAACCCCTGTAGTTACGCCCCTGGCAAAGGTCCATCTCTGCAGCAGGCTGGTACGGAACACGCCGGCACGGAACAGGCCTATCTTCTCAGGCTGTGGCTGCTTTCTAAAGAAAACTTTAAGACTTTGCGCACCTTTTTGTTTGGATGTACCTGGAATGTATTTAGAAGATTTAAACTAAAAGTTTAGTCTAGCTTTAAATCATCAAGGGTCCTGCCAGTTTAAATTTTCTTTGATACCTTTGTAAAGTCATCTGCTGCCACAGGGCTCTCTGCATGCAGAATTCTTATTCAAAGACACCCCTCCATCCTCTATGTCTAGGTACGCTCCCGAGGCAAATAAGAGGCATGAATGAAGACGAAGAGAATCGAAAGAGAAGCTAGGATGAAGGAGGCTTCCTTTCAGAATTGCCGGCTCCCTATCGATCCTCGCCAGCCCACTGTGAGCTAGCCTAGGGAGCCTACCCAACTAAAGTTGGGATAGAGATGCCTCCTTTAATAAAACTCTCCATGCAGGGAGCCCTACGTCTGCACAATATCTTGTTTTTTGAAGAACGGTTTAGCTGGCGCTCCAGCAATCTCTTAAAAAATAATTCTAGAAGTTTTTGTCAGTTATATTTTTCCATAATTCACTTGTTTTGGCTGATACAGCTTCCAGAAAAAAAAAAAAAAGAGGAAAAAAAAAATAAAAGCTCATTTTTAACTTCTGTGGCACACAATGCTAGCCCCGCAGGACAGAAACGGGAGATCAATGATTCCCAGCGGACACTTTTTTCCCATCTCTCCCCTTACAGCTTGTCAGGCTGGGTGAGCTCCCTGTGACTTTTTTGTCATTCATGATGAATGGAACAGATCATTAAACAGCTGGCTGTTTTCTAAGAAGCAACAAAAATGCTTTTTTTTATTTTTTTTTTCTTGGGTATTTTGCAATCAAAGAGCAGAAAAACTAATTTTTTGGAGTGGCGGCTTCTGTAGCTTATCCGCTTCTTTGCATTCCTAGCAACTGCAACCATCTGCGTTAGCAAACGATACATTAACCACTTTAGCCCTGGAAGATTTTGCTGCTCAATGACCAGGCCACTTTCTTCAACTTGGCACTGCGCGAATTTAAATGAAAATTGTGCAGTCATGCGATGCTGTACCCAAACAAAATTTACGTCCTTTTTTTCCCACAAATAGAGCTTTATTTTGGTGGTATTTGATCACCTCTGCGCTTTTTATTTTTTGCGATATTAACCACTTTACCACCGGAGGATTTTCCTGCTTTACGTCCAGGCCACTTTTTGCAACTTGGCACTGCGCGACTTTAACTGACAATTGCATGGTCATGCAATGCTGTACACAAACTAAATTTATGCCCTTTTTTTTCCCACAAACAGAGCTTTCTTTTGGTGGTATTTGATCACCTCTGCGCTTTTTATTTTTTGCGAATTTTAATAAAAAAAGAGCAAAAATTTTGCGGAAAAATAGACATTTTTTACATTGACAGTTAAAAAATATCCAATATATTCAATTGTTGTCATATTTTTAGGCCAAAATGTATTTAGCTACATGTCTTTGACAAAAAAATTCTCAATGAGCGTATTTTTATCCACTTTAACCACTTTACCACCGGAGGATTTTGCTGTCTTCCGTCCAGGCCACTTTTTGCGATTCGGCGCTGTGCGACTTCAACTGACAATTGCGCGGTCGTGCGACGCCGTACCCAAACGAAATTTACGTCCTTTTTTTCCCACAAACAGAGCTTTCTTTTGGTGGTATTTGATCACCTGTGCGATTTTTACTTTTTGCGCTATAAACAAAAAAAAGAGCGTTTATTTTGAAAAAACAACAATATTTTTAACATTTTTTTATATGAAATTCCCCCCAAAAAAGATGTAAAAACCAATTTTTTTAAAAATTTTTGGCCAATTTGTTTTATGCTACATATGTTTGGTAAAAAAAATCGCAATAAGCGTATTTTGATTGGTTTGCGCAAAAGTTATTGCGTTTACTAACAAAGGGAAAGATTTCTGTCATTTTTGGTGTTTTTTTTTAACGCGTAATGGCGGCGATCTGCGATTTTTTTTGCGGGACTGCGACATTGCGGCGGACAGATCGGACCCTTGACTGACATTTTTGACACTTTTGGGGGTACCAGTGACATTACTGCAGTAATCAGTGCTATATATATGCACTGTTACTGTAAAAATGACACTGGCAGGAAAGGGGTTAATTTTATTGTAGAGGGAGGGGTTAATGTATGCCTGGTGCTTACTGACATGTAGGGGGGGAGGTGACTGAGTGAGTCATGGACAGATCGGATGTCCAGCTATGCTGAACAGTCCGATCTGTCACTCCCTGTCACTATGGAGATCCGCCCGTTGTGTTTACACACAGCGGGCGGATCTCCAGACTCGATCCCCGACGATCGGGTAAGAGCAGCGGCGATCGCCGCTGCTCCTCCCCTGGCCCGACTCCCGCTGTGAATGAAAACAGCGGGAGCGAGCCTCCTGCGGCGCGCAAGCGCCGCCCAGAAAGGGGAGTGTCCAACGACGTTAATACTACGTCGCTGGACGATAACGAACCACTCTGCCGCAGTATTATTACTGTGAGCGGTTCTAAAGTGGTTAAGACCGGAAAATTTTTACCCCCTTCCTGACCAGGCCCTATTTTGCGATTCGGCACTGCGTTAATTTAATGGACAATTGCACGGTCATGCAATGCTGCACCCAAACTAAATTTACGTCCTTTTTTCCCCACAAACAGAGCTTTCTTTTGGTGGTATTTGATCACCTCTGCGCTTTTTATTTTTTGCAATATTAATAAAAAAAGAGCGAAAAGTTGACATTTTCTACTTTGACTGTTAAAAAATATCCAATATATTCAATTGTTGTCATATTTTTAGGCCACGATGTATTTAGCTACATGTCTTTGACAAAAAAATTCTCAATGAGCGTATTTTTATCCACTTTAAGACCGGGAGATTTTTACCCCCTTCCTGACCAGGCCCTATTTTGCTATTCGGCACTGTATAATAAAGATATGTAAAGTAAATTAATTTATTCTATAACTGTAAATTATGAATAAGTATATCTGTGGTTTCATTTTTGGTTAGATGTAATATGTTTCATGTCTTTAATCATTATATTGCTTATTCTTAGATCATTTACGATTTGTCCAATATGAATTTATGTAAACAAATTGCTGGACCCTGAGGAAGCATCCATTGCGAAACGCGTAGCTCCAGCAACGGCTATTCACAATTGTTTACTCTCTGTGGGATAATTCAATTATAATGATTGGTCTTGGTCATATTTCTTAGATTTTAAATCACTTTATGTAATTTAAATGTTGTATATTTAATAAAAATGTTGTAATATTTTTTACAATTAGTTGTTCTTTTTTCCTTCTTTTTTTTGGTACGTATATACAATCATTCTAGAGGCACACTTAAATCCCCCTTGGTACAGCTCCACTGACCTGGTTGTTGATCTGTAACCCCCCCCCCCCCTTTTTCACAATTCATGCCATATGGGGGAAGGTGCCAATATATTTCTTGGAATTGTTTGAAGCCATAATCTCCCACTCCACAATCGACACTGTGTTACTTTAACGGACAATTGCGCGGCTGCACCCAAACAAAATTTAGGTCCTTTTTTTCCCACAAACAGAGATTTCTTTTGGTGGTATTTGATCACCTCTGCGATTTTTATTTTTTGCACTATAAACGAAAAAAGAGCGACAATTTTGAAAAAAAAATAAAAATACAGTATTTTTCACATTCTGCTATATAACATTCCCAAAAAAAAAATCAAAATTTTTTAACATTTTAGGCCAATCTGTTTTCTGCTACATATTTTTGGTAAACAAAATCACAATAAGTATTTTGATTGGTTTGCGCAAAAGTTATCACGTCTACAAACTACGGGAAAGATTTATGTCATTTTTATTGTTTTTTTTTTATACTAGTAATGGCGGTGATCTGCGATTTTTTGTGGGACTGCGACATTGTGGCAGACAGATCGGACCCCTAACTGACATTTTTGACACTTTTGGGGGGGGACCAGTGACATTACTACAGTAATCAGTGGTAAAAATATGCAATAATGACACTGGCAGGGAAGTGGTTAATTCTATGGGTGATCAAGGGGTTAAATGTATGCCTCATGCTTACTGACGTTTGTGGGGGAGGGGAGGGGGGTTCTGTGACAGACACAGAGATCGCAGTCTCAGCTATGCTGAATCTGCTGATCTCTTCCTGTCTGTCACTGAGAAGATCCGCCTGCTTTCTTTACATAAGCAGGCGGGTTTTCTCACCGTTTCCCCGACGATCGCTGCTGCCCTCCCGCGGCCGGACTACCGCTGTGTTTATACACAGCGGGATCGCGGCTCCGGCGGTGCGTGCGCGCCGCCAGAAGCATTAGCAGTCCAGTGACGTAGGTCTACGTCGCTGGACCCAGGGGAGTCGCACTGCCGCAGTAATATTACTGTTGGAGGTCGGCAAGTGGTTAAAGTACGCCTATTATCTGATATATTTTTCACGTTAAGTGCATGCATGCTAAGTAACGTGTCAATGTAACCGTTACAGGTATTTATTACCTCCCACAGACAACTGATTTACTACAACTGGAGAGCGCAAAATCTGGTGCAGCTGAGCCTGGTAGCCAATCAGTCTCTAACTTCAGCTTGTTCAATCAAAGGGATATTAACCACTTGCCAACCGCCCGCCACAGATATACTGTGGTAGGCTGGCTCGGCTGCGCGAACCGCTGTACCTGGGTCCTGCTGCTGCCAAAAGCCAACTAGGAGTGTGAGTCCCCGGGGAGACAAGGCTCTTGTGGAAATTTCTGGATGGAGAGGGGGCTCAGGTATGTATTGGGGGGGATGGCGTGGGGGCTGCTGCACACCGAAGGTTTCTTACCTTCATGCATAGAATGCATGAAGGTAAAAAAAAACCTTGTGCCCTTATAACCACTTAAAGATTTGACAAACCACTTAATGATTTTTATGCACAGCTGCAATAGATTTTGCACTCCCCAGTTTTAGTAAATAAACCCCAATGCCTTAATCTGCTTTTATCTCCAGAATAACAGAGCCATATTTGTTCACGCGTCGTCTATCTACTTCCTGGACCAAGATGTTGCTGCTGTTCCAGTAAACTGGGTGCACCAGGATAGTTAACTTCACAGCATTCTAATGCCACTACCTAATGTCTTTGATAAAAGACGTCAACACTAAACCTTGAGCTTCTGTCTACTTCAAAGGAGAGATATTTGTCGACAATAAAAGGGATAGAGAAATCTGGGTTCAGAAGAAGGATTTTATTGCTAGAGGGATAAGCTGACTCTGTGTTTATATTATTTTTACAAATCATAAGTAATATATTTACGATTATTTTAATTTTTTACCCCAAAAAAAAAAAAAAAAAAATCAGCAAATACTATGAACAGTGGTTATCCAAACTAATTTTTAATCAAAATTAAAGTCCTACATCAGTGCCATAGGGCATGTGTATATTGTGTATATGAATTTATCAAGTTCCTTATGGGCAGACACTAATTTAAATGACTCACACTCCTCATAGGCAGGCACTTATAAGAATGGATAAAGTTCCTCATGGGCAGGCATTTATAAGAGTGGATAATGCTCCCCATAGGCAGGCATTTATAAGAGTGGATAATGCTCCCCATAGGCAGGCATTTATACGAATGGATAAAGCTCCTCATGGGCAGGCACTCATAAGAATTGATTAAGTTCCTCATAAGCAGGCACTTATAAGAATGGATAAAGCTCCCCATGGGCAGACACTCATAAGAATTGATTAAGTTCCTCATAGGCAGGTACTAATATGAATGGCTTCAGTTTCTAAAAGATGTGCACTTATATAAATGGTTGAAGTTTCTCGAGGACAGGCAATAATATGTTCAATGTTCAACTAATATATATGGTTTAGTTCTTCATGGGTAGGTATCTATATGAATGGCTAAACTTCCTCATAGGCAGGCACTAATATGAATGGCTTAAGTTTCTAATAGGCGTGCACTTATATGAATGGTTGAAGTTTCTTGAGGACAGGCACTCATATGAATGGTTCAATATAGGCACTGATATATATGGTTTGGCTCTTCATGGGTAGGCATTTATATGAATGGCTAAACTTCCTCATAGGGAGGCGCTAATATGAATGGCTTAAGTTTCTAATAGGCGTGCACTTATATGAATGGTTGAAGTTTCTCGAGGACAGGCACTAATATGTTCAATATAGGCACTAATATATATGGTTTAGTTCTTCATGGGTAGGTATTTATATGAATGGCTAAACTTCCTCATAAGCAGACACGAATATGAATGGCTCAAGTTCATTATAAGCAGGCACTAATATGAACGGGTTAAAGTTTCTTCTGAATAGACATTAATAATAATGTGTTCAGGTTCCATGTGGGCAGGCACTAATACGAATAGCTTAAGTTCCTAATAGGTGCGCACTTATATGAATGATCTATGTTCCTCGGGGGCAGGCACTAATATGAATGGTTCAAGATTATTGTGAATAGTCAATTCCTAATAGGTGTGCACTTATATGAATGATCGATGTTCCTCGGGGGCAGGCACTAATATGAATGGTTCAAGATTATTGTGAATAGTCAATTCCTAATAGGTGTGCACTCATATGAATGATATTCCTCGGGGGCAGGCACTAATATGAATGGTTCAAGATTATTGTGAATAGTCAATTATATTAACGTATTCAGGTTCCATGTGGATAGGCACTAATATGAATTATTTATTTCTTCATGGCCAGGTATGTGAATGGCTAAACTTACTCATAAGCAGACACTAATATAAATGAATATACATGATCGCCAGCACACCATGGATCTTGCATTGCAGTACACAGCTTTTATTGCAGGAAAAATCACATCACAACAGGGTAAGTGCAATGTTTTGGAGCCACGCAGGACCCTTCCTTCAGATGGTATATTGAATGGCTAAAGTTCCTCACAAGCAGGCACTAATACGAATTGTTCAAGTTCCTCATGGGCAGGCACCAGCATGAAAGTTTCTTGTGGATAGACACCAATATGAACACATTCAAAATCCACATGGGCAGGCACTAAAATAAATGGGTGTTGTTTCTCGTAGAGAAGCTATTGTGATTGAACAGCTCATGTTCTTCATGGGCAGGTACTAATAGAATACCACAATGTACTGTACAATGCCTTCAGGGATTGCCAGTGCTATTTACATTTGTAAAATTAGATTTTTGCTGCCAGGTATTTTTTTTAATTGAAGAAACCCATGTGCTTGTCCATTGACTGCACCATCCTCAATTTCTGGACGTTCAAGGATCCGTTTTTAAACAGAACAGCACTTCCCAACATCTGCTAAGTTACATCCAATGCTCTACAATCCATGAAACCTATTATTCCACAAAAGTTGTGATCCATAATGTAAATGTTAATTGCTTTACTGGCAGCTGCATTCCCAAGGCAAACTGCAAATGCTATTTTTATCTCAGTATATTCCTAATCTGTCCCTGGAACACCACAAAAACTGCTGGTCTTATACAAAATGTTGCAGATGGCATCAGGTCTCAAAGATCAATTTTATTCCTTTCTTTTTTCCCAGACTCTCGCTGCATCCTAAGCAATGTCAAAATACTCTAGAGTATGGATGTACTTCCAGCACAGTTACTTCCATTTAATTGGCTCACTTGTCACACTGTGGTAAGCTTTCGCCGAGGCATTCTGGGTAGCAAGATGCAAATGAAGCAAAAAAAAAAAAATGACATTCGTTTTCTTCTCATCTATATTTTATGGAACCCTCTGAATGTTTTATACATTCAAGTAGCATTCTGATACTGATATCGTGTAGAACAGAACTTTGACGTTTTTTGAAAACAGGAATATAAAGAGCAATCCCGAGGAACAGGAGAAAGTAGTGAGTGAACGGGTAATATTATCCAGCAAATGCCCCAGCCATGCTAAATTCACTGTAGCTAGATTCCAGAGACTTCCTCACAGGTGGGTTTGGTGGGTCTGCTTCTTGAAGTCTTTCCAGTGTAACTTTCTCTCTCATTCATGCATCAGTGATCAGATTCCAGAAACAGTTTAATTGGTGGCTGTTAATGCTCTTTATTACGAGGCTTTTATACATCGGACAATCTGTATGTGAGAGACAGCAAGGAACCTGCAGGGGGCGTGCTTGAAAAGTCCTGTCCTGCAGGGGTACCCAAATCAACAAGTACTGCTGGGGCACTAGATGACAAGCTACGGTAAGTCTCCAACCAAGTATGCTTTTAAAGGCTTCATTTTGTTCTTTTAAAAAATACAGACAAAGATCTCTAGGTAATATACTGTATTTTCTGGCGTATAAGACTTTTGAACCTCAAAAAAATCCCCCAAAAATGGGGGGTCGTCTTATACGCCGAGTATAATATCTCCAAGGTAACCTAAGTATAAGTATTACCGGTAGATGAAAATTAGGGGGGGTCGTCTTCTACGCCCAGTCGTCTTATACGCCGGAAAATACGGTATGTTAAATGGGAAATTGTATATCCATTAAATGGACCAGGAGGAAAGGTGTTACAGGCTCCCTTCAGTACTGGTCATACTGTATGAACAAAAGCCTAGGAATTTAGTCAAGAGATCTCTGTTGAAACAAGGAACACAGGTCACCTCTGACCAAAGTAGAATCTTTCTCAACAAGGGTTCCTTAGGAGATTGATAGGGGTTCCTTGAACAAAAAGCATTGGTTTTAATTCCCACCTGATGGTGCCTGCATATTTTTGAGGGCCAACATCAATGGGCAGAGCTAGTTGCCTGGGACCAATGGAGCCTCTCATCTTTTCTTTCACATCTGACACAAATGGTCTTTTATGGTCTCTAAGTGGCATGCTTCCCAATGACCATTAATGTTCTTCCTCTCACGAACCACCAAGGCGGTCTAAAAATGATCCACCCTGAGTGTCAAACACTCTAAGGAACAGAGTTGTATAAAGTACTCAAAACCCATACTTGAGTAAAAGTACAAGTGCTCGATCAAAAAGTGACTTGAGTAGAAGTACTAAAGTATTCAACATTTTTTGTACTTAACCACTTAAGCCCCGGAGGATTTGGCTGCTAAACGACCAGGGGGTATTTTGCGATTCGGCACTGCGTGACTTTAACGGACAATTGCGTGGTCGTGCGACGCTGTACCTAAACGAATTTGGCGTCCTTTTTTTCCCATAAACAGAGCTTTCTTTTGGCGGTATTTGATCACCTGTGCGATTTTTTGATCACGCGTTATAAACAAAAAAAGAGCGTCAATTTTGTAAAAATAGCAATATTTTTCCCTTTTTTTATATGAAATTCCCCCCAAAAAAATGTAAAAATCAAAATTTTTTAACATTTTCGGCCAATTTGTTTTATGCTACATATGTTTGGTAAAAACATTTTTGACACTTTTGGGGTTACCAGTGACATTTCTACAGTAATCAGTGCTATATATATGCACTGTTACTGTAAAAATACACTGGTAGTGAAGGGGTTAACTTTATTTGAGAGGGAGGGGCTGTGTGTGTCCCTAGGGGCGTGATTCTAACTGTGATTGGCTGTGGCTTCAGCTGTATGCAGAGTGATCAACGGATCTACATAGTAGATCCATATGATCATCTCTCATACAGAGGGGAGAATGACAGGTGGCTTGTTTACACAAGCTGCCTGACTTTCTCCCTCTCCCCCGCCGATCGCAGAGTGGCCGGCGGACATCGGGTCCGCCGGTCACACGCACGGGGGGGTCCGTTACCACGCGGGAGCGCGCCTCCGGCGGCGCGCGCTCGCTCCCTAGACCCTCACAAGCTAGTGACGTAGCCCTACGTCACTTTGCCTGTGAGGGGCTGACCGCCGACGTAGATAGTCGTGCGGCGGTTGGCAAGTGGTTAAGTATTGCAAGTAGTTTTTTAAAAATTTTGCTACTCAAGTACTGAAAGTAAAAGTACCAGTAGTGTTGAAAAAAAATTGCTACTCAAGTACTGAAAGTAAAAGTACAAGTACTGTGTTATGTAGTTATTAAAGAAAGATGTCAAAAGTTTGAACATCATATTGTTTTTTATTATTTCAAATGCAGCTTTTATTTATACATACAGTAGCATTTATTTTCGTATGCACTGATAATACACATGTTTTGAGCTTCATGAAACCTGCCATCTACTGTTCTGGCAGTGGTAATTTTTATAATTGTAACGAGTAACTATGCAGCACAAAAAAAAAATATTAGGAGTAGAAGTATTGAAATCATTGAAAAAATGTAGTGAAGTAAAAGTGGAAGTAGGAGAAAAAAATTCTACTCTAGAAAAGTACAGACACCGCCTGTCGGTACTTAAGTACAGTAGTGAAGTAGTTCTACTTCGTTATTATACATCTCTGCTAAGGAATGACACTTTCCTTATTTTAGGTATCATATTGACGACTTAATGATAAAGTTAATGAAGTGCAAGCTGTCAATGTATTAATTTATAGCAGGGGTTCCCTGAGACCCGATAATTATTTTGAGGGTACCTCTGGGGTAAAAAGGTTGAGAAAGGCTGCTCTAGGAGTTTGGTTATATGAACAGCTGCTCCCCAGGTGACAGCACTGATTGGCTGCTCAGGTACTCAACACTGTCACATGGGCATTAGGAGGAGTGTCCTTAGCCCCATGTAAGCCCCAAGTCTTGACAAAAGCCAAAATCTTCACCAGCGCACCTAAACTGTGAAGTAATAAAAAAAATATTTTGGGAGGCACATGCGTGGAGGACTCCAAGATGGCCACTTAGCATTGGCGCTCCGCACCGCTCTGGTCTTCTGATCCCCGCCACAGCCTTCATAGCACTCGTTCTTATCCCGCTCCACCAGTGATCGACCTGCAAACAACCAGGAAATAATCTGATGTCCAGAGGTTCTGCTAAGAGGAACCTATCCAGTCAGCTGGACCACATCCCAGGACAGGCCGGTCTATCCAAGATGGCGGTCGCTTCCACACGAGGCACAGACTGTGATACATAAGAATCCATAGCTGACCAAGACACCTCGAGCCCTGCAATACCTACTATAGTACATGTCACAGTGAGTAATCAGCCCCATGCTGCTCCTTCCCCAGAATCTACTGAATCACTGATTGGGAGGACATGTGAAGACCTTATCCTGACACCTATGAGAGACTTTCTGGCCACCCCAGATGCATGTAAGAAGGGGGCCCACAATCCCTATATCACCACTACTGATTTCCCTTCCATGATAGCCACTTTTTCCACAATGCTGTCCAGGGGCCTGGCCCAAACAGCTGCACAGATCAACTCCTCCATCCATGCTGAACTGCAGCATTTGGGATCACAGATGGAAGTCATGGAAAAGAAGGCTGATCAATCTGTAGCCAGAATTAACCAAAACACTTCCAGAATACAGGATATCCAAGTTCAGTGGGAAACTGCATTGTCCAAAATAGATGACCTTATAAACCGTTCAAGACGATACAACTTCAGAGTCAGAGGACTCACTGAATCAGTGAAAGAAGTTAACCATGCAATTCATTCTTTCGCCAAGGACTTAATCCCAGACATCCCAGAACACATTATAGTTAAACCCCACTTTATCTCTGTCAAGGAAGAAGTGATGAAATTGTCCAGGAATTCAGGTGGGTTCACTATTCAGGGATATCGAGTCCAGGTCTTTGCGGACCTCTCCCCCTTTACCGTTCAAAAACGTCGCTCTCTGAAACCCCTCATTCAAGTTCTGGCTCAAAAGGACATAACATACAGAATGTCCTTTCCATTTTGCCTAAACTTCTCATATCAGAACAAGGCCTATAGCTTCTCATCATTTTATGAAGGTGAACGCCCGTTCCTACACCTGGGGCTGATTATCCAAGAGATCTATCCTCCTTCCACCACCTGGGGTCCCTCATCTGCCAAAGGGCCTTCTCCTCCTAGTCCACTTACTAGGAGGAGAAACAACCAAAGCGGTCAAGAGACTCTCAACCTTCCTGATGAAGTCATTTGGATTAAGGACAACTGGATCCTGTTTTGCACTTTCTGATCTTTCAGATGGCTTTCCTCTCCCCATGATTCGTGCTAGCTTTTAGCATGAGTTTGCCTCTGCTTCCTGCGGAACTCCTCCAAGCGGGGGGGGGGGGGGGTATGTAAGAGGGGCCTGGAATTTCTATTCGTCAATGTTTGACAAGTCTAATTTGTCTTTTTTCAAGCTTTTTCATATACCTTCCCTTAGATATACTTGGGCCTATTGGTTGTTAAGATTCAGCTGGGGTGTCACCCAGGGTGGCTCCTAGGGTTTTCCCCTTTGGTGGGGCGAACTGTGAGACCTACTATACTCACTGGATACATTACTCTAAGGAATATTATGATTGACCCTGTGCAGTAGCCACCCTTTGATGCTCCAGGCGGGTAACAAAGAAATCTTTGCTGTCTTATTGTTTGACAGGGGTTAAGGGTCTTTTTTGGTGAGAAGTGGCTGGACCCTTCCTCACCTGGGTGGGTACTGGGTTTTTGGTTTAATTGTTTCTCTAATTGTTGTCTTGTATTCTTTTGCTTTCCTGTCTCTACCTCTTTCCTGTTTCTTTCTCTAACCTCTCTCTTTCCTATCGTCTGCCTGAGACATTGGAAAGGCTCTGGATACACTGCTTGGCAGGGTGACCTGTCTTTACTGGGTGAAATTTTTTCCATTTTGAGTTGTCCAAATCTCTGGTCCATGGAAAATTCTAAACCTTCCATTATGATCATGCAGATTATATCCCACAATGTACAGGGTCTTAATTCCCCGGTAAAATGGTGAAAATTGTTTCAATTATATCATACCCTAAGGACAGATGGTATTTTCCTACAGGAAACTAATTTCCCAATCTCTTACAACCCCTCCTCCCTTCACCAGGGCTTCCCTCAATTTTACCTATCTAATGCCGTAAACAAGACACATGGAGTAGCAATTCACTTTTCCAAACGTGTAAATTTCTCCCCTTGCAAAATATTCAGGGACCCGGAAGGTCGTTACCTGTTGGTGGTGGATACCATCGGTGGAAAGTGTCACCACTCCACACCACTTTACCTCCAAAGCTCTTTACGGGACAAAGGCCCATTCAAATGGCATCTCAAAGAGGCCCTCCTGAGTGATTCTATACAATTTACAATCCTAGAAAGAGCCCTTAAGGAATATTTTACAGACAACGACAATAACAGCATTTCACCAACACTAATTTGGGCAGCCCACAAAGCAGTGCTGAGAGGGAAACTCATTCAAATTTCTTCCCAACTAAAATGTGAACGCAAAGCAGAAATCCAAAAACTGAATGAGGAATTCCTTGATCTGAGCAAATGTCACAAAGGTAACCCAACCCATTCCACCTTGGCTCAGGTAGATTCTGCCAAGGTGAAATTAAATCTAGCTCTGACTGCAGCAGCAGAAAAGCACATTGGATGGACTGGTGCTAAATTAATCTCACAGAAGGACAAGATAGGTTCTAAATTGGCAAACAAGCTTTCCCCCAGACCACAAACCTTATCCTTCCCCAAAATTCACATTTCATCAGGGAACTTAACCCAAAAACCCTATCTATATCATGGAAAGCTTGAAGTCTTTCTATTCTAATTTGTAAGACTGGCAATCTTTCCTTGCCCCACATAAATTGGAGACTTTCCTTAGCGATCTCCCCTTATCCAAAATCACACAAACCCATAGGGAACTCCTCGATAAACCTTTCACACCAGAGGAGATATTGGACTGACGTTTTTTTGGTCGCCTATTATTATAAATTTGGTGGCTCAACAAAGGACTCTTTAGAATAGGACACTTCCTTAACTCAATGGGTCCCATTTCTCTTGGATACTGTATGAATAAACTCAAAATGTTTCCCATTGAGAAATTTAGACTGTCTCAGATTTCGCACTTCCTACACTCTATCTGGCTAGACAACCCCCCCGGCCCCAAACTTGCAACCTATGAACATCAGTGTTCCAAAATATGCATCAGAGAGGAGGCATCACTACTATCTTCCAGGTGTGAAGGTTTGAAGCAGTTTGGGAACCTTGGGCACTTTATGCTGGAGTACCCCTGTACACGGGCATGGCATTCTCCCAAAAACGACCCTCCCGGCAGACCTACTTTCTCTCCCCTTGCTCTTTGACTTTTCTTTCTCTAAAAGCCACTTGGCTTCTCTCCCCTTTCATCTCTCTCTTCATTCTTCATCTATTATTTTTCCTCCAATTGTTAAATCCTTTTTCTGCTCCTCATGCTACCATATGGAGTGCTCAGAAGGTTGGAACATTTGTTTCTAAATAGGAAATTTTTTTTCCCTCTCATTTTCTTATATTTTGATAGCCAAACACAGGTTTTTTTTTTTTTTTAGACACGGGAGTGGTTCTTTGAATTCTCTTCTCCCTCTCTGTACGATACAAGTGGCCCTGGCTTTGACATTAGCTAGACCGATGGTCCTAGATGAGGGCCAGGGTGGGGGGGGGGGGGAAGCCTTCCGGGTCTCCAGACGCCCTTGATGGGGTCTCCATGTCCACAGTTCGATCCCATGGGGGTTGGCGTGCCTGACTCCCACCGGGTTGGATGAGCCCTGGCGATGCTCCCTTCCCCTAGCCTGGGATCTCCTGGGCCTTCTACAACAAGAGGCTTAGAGGGTTTAAGAAGCTTTTGCTACTTGTTGTGGTCATACGTTTGGGTGAATTATACTCTCTCAGTCTCCATATAATTACACAAACTACTCTAAAAAGTTTTGATTATTTGTATTGTACTTTTTCATTTACACCTTTGTGCCTTGTAGGCTAATTTATTATCTGTATGTCCTTTTTATTATGATATTCAATAAACATATTGAAAAGAAAAAAAAGAAAATATTTTGCAATGGAAAAAAGGCATCACAAGCCAATGTCTCGGAAGAGTAAAGGATTTCATTCTCAATGGGAGTCCACTATCCCTCCTGTGTGTGAGAGGTTCTGTTCTGGGTCCACCAGGCATGATCATCTAGCATTTATCCTCTCCATGCTGAGTACTGCTCTGTTACACCAACCAGGGTTACTTGTTTGTATCATCCTGGGAAGCTTGCAATATATTCAGACATATTAATTAGATGCACAGTGACAGGCATGATACTAGAAATCCCAACATGTGATGGCCAGTTTTGGTGCCCTAAAATAAATATATATTAAGTGGATACTGGTGCTTGGAAATTAGATAGGAAGTCTTAAAATAGACCCTTTTGAGCGTGCTGATCAGTCTTGGGGGCATTGAACACCACTTTTTAATTTCCCCTACAATCTCACTATGAATGAAAATGGAGCTTTAGTTCTTCATCTGTTTGTTACATTGTGCAATACATGATAAGGTCTCCACATTTCCTGATGAAGCAGATTGGTTGATCTGGGAAGCATGTCAAGTGCTAACCCTCCCCCAATAATCAAAATAAGCCTAAAACCTGGTACACACAATGAGATTATCGGATGAATGATCAACCATTTAGGTTACTAAATTTACAAAAATTCTTGTACGACAGAATAAAAATTCGGAAGTGATGTAATGTATTATATTGTATTTGTATTGTATTTTCGGACTAAAACTGTGCTAATTAAATAAAAATCATACATTCTGGTTTTGTACAAGAAACATTTTCCTGTTTGTCCCTTTGGATAATTTTGGATGAACTGTCATGATCGGCTCTCGAAAGCTGTGTAATAATGAACAGATTATTGTACAATCGCTTCAAAAGCAGTATTTTTTGTACGATCGTGCATGTGTACGGACCTTAAATCTAAGTGATAGAAATCTCACACACTTCAGAATATGTAAAGTACGGACTGGTGGGGTGTCAAGAATATTATGTGTGGAAGTATTTGTTGTAATAACTTACTGTTGATGTTATCTCACCTCTTTGGTGGATAAGCACCAACTCCTTTTTTTCTTCTTTTATGTGTTTCTATATACAGTATTTATGTAATAAAATGTCTAAATCATCAAAAACCTGACTTCTGGATGTCTATGGATTAAATAGATTTGTGATCAACAACCAGCAAACAAAAAATGAAAAATGTTGAAGCTCTAACTCTATTCATTAAAACCAGTTACCATGGTAGACGAACCCTGACCCTTTCACTGCTCCCAGACCAGCCTGTATCCTCCTTGATTCCCTGCAATCAGCCAGGTGCCAAGGTCCTGGAGTCTGCTCCTTCTCCACTGTAATCCTTCATCCAAATAATAGACTACACAACAAAGACGTTCAGCTCCAGCCAAGTTTTACTGCAGTAACAGCCCACCACTCAAAGCCATGCCCCCAACATGTTTCACCCACAACAGGGCTTGATCATAGGTAATGAATGGTCAATTTCCAAAGTACATTAAAATAAATACCTGATATATGAATGTCTATTTCAATGAGACAACGCTTACAATATTTACTATTATATTATACATGGACAACTGCCAGACCACTTGCACAAATGGACCCTCATTTGCATGTTACATGTAATGTAATAAAGGCTGTGTCTCTAGCATCATCAATAGACAGTTACCCATTAGTTCAATACTATACCTCATCCAGCCCTACTTAGGGAATCAGGAGGTATCTAAAGCCACAACTACTGTACAATGACAGCGATGGTGCTCCAACTCAAGATGTATGTCAGAGTTGACAACAATTATTGTTCAAAAAATATTCCAATAAAAAGGTGCATAAAACTGGAGTCAGACCACCATAGAGAATGACACTATTCATAGCTTATAAAAGTAACTAACAACTAAGGAAAACCGTAAAAACAGGAGAAGATAGCCCAGCCATGGATTCCAAGAAGAATGATGTCCTAATGGTTCCTTGAAAATCAATAAGTGCTGTTAGGAATATTGTATGTTTAAAATGTGAATACCACCTTATTGGGCAGCTTTAAGAGGCAAACTTGTCCTCCTACTGTATATACATTAGCAACAAACAGGTATCATGTCCACCTCAAATGAACAGTGGACATATAACATCTATAACCAAAGGGCTTGTCTGTAGAAGTCCAAAAGTCAGGTTTTTGATGATTTAGGAATTTTAGGCGTATCTGGGATTATGGACTTTTGGTGGAGGTTGAGTTGCCAGTTTGATAATTATTAGATGTTTCTGTAACACCCAGAAAATTACTCAAGTAGCCCAGGTCCACAGTGATTCTGGAACCTTTTGAAGCCACATGGACCAGGCTGTCACCACTGCCCTAACACTGTAGCTGTCATGCCCCTTTCCAGGCACCAAGTGAAGTATATGGAGTGGCCATACAGAGAGGAGGAAGGAGGGAGGCCACAGGCACCGTAACAGAGCTGGATTTACAGCTAAGGTTGCCTGAAGCTTGCCCCCCACCTGGGACAGCAGGAGAGTAAGGGTTTGCTACAGGGTGGCAGGGAAAAGCCCATCCAGGGAGTGGGGAAATACTGGTGAGAACCACCTGGAGGATGTAGTTCCCATGGAGGAAACCTCTATTACGTGGAGGACTGTATGAGAATGCAGGAACCAGGAGGACGGTGTAATGCAGAGAGAAGAAAAAGGGTAGGGGAAGCCTGGGCTGGGGGAGTCTCATGTGAAGGGTGAGTAGAGATGGTTGATGGACTTCTGAGTTGGAGTTCATTGTGATATCGGGGTGGGACAGTGCTGTTACTCTCACTCGAAGGCCACTGCCATCAGAAGGATCCAGCGAGCTGGAGGAGAGGGACACTACTGGCCTCATAAACTATTGTTGCTAAAGAGTGCAGAGGTACTGTCACCACAGATTATGTGTGAAGCAGGGTTCCGGTCATTTTTATAATCCAATGTATTATGTTTACATGAGGAGAAAGGGAGTGCCCAATGTCCAGGGTAATACCACATTAGATTGGAAGTTAACTATAATTTATTGAAGTCGAGCCAACACGTTGCAGGGGAACAGCTTCTCCTTTCTTCAGGGCTTTTTGTAAGTGTGAACAGCGGTGGATGGGCTCTGTGGAGGTATCTGAGTCTCTTGTGAGACCTAATGTCAGCTTGAATTATTCAGAGGCAGGGGTTCTTTTACTTTCTTAATTGATTGTGATATTCACACAGAATGTGGTATTTCTCTGGACACGCCTCTCTCCCCGCAAAAATATCTTAATCACTCAAGCGGCAGCACAGCCATACCAGTAAGGTAGCAGCCCACTCCTCCAAGAGTAGTCAAACACCAATACTTATCCGCGAAAATACCCAATATGGACTACGAACAATCCACCCAGTCCTTTGTCCTTTGTTCCAAAAAACCACAGTTGTGTTATATATCATTGTAGCACTTAAAAAGTTCCAAGATGTGTTTTCAGTGGCATTCTTACTAAATTATTAGGGACATGGTGCAATAACCAAATTTGCTGATATCGATACATATTAAAGTAGAACTACAGGCACCACTCCTATCTAAAACTAAAAAAGTTTTACCTTTAGTTATACTTTAAGGTACAATCCTGTTCTTCTTCTGTTTGGTTATGGTAGGCCAAATGGCGCAGTGGGGCTTTGAAGGAAAGGTACCTATAAACCACATGAGCAAAGCATAGGTGCACATTAAGTTCATTATTTGACTATAGACCTGCTTTACTATTAAAGAGCAGAACCTTGTATTTTGGTTACATTTGTGCATGAGAACGCTCATTAGGTTTGCGAGAGCTGCGGTAGGGAGTAGGATCCGTGGCTACATGTGCTCTGTGCTGTTATACACTTGTTTGGCAAGAAAACTGAGGAATTGGAACAACAGTGGATGTCACGTCAATTTCATGCACCTTCAAATAGACGTTTTATTTTACTAAGCTATTTAGAGGTTCCGGCATATCTTCAAGGCCTGGTTTATTCCCTTAGAAGTCATATTAAGCGGAAGGTAGGGGGGGGACTCAAAGCCTTAATACAGGTGGTCTTATCTTGGGAAGGCAGGCGTCTTATAGCGGTAGGGGGTAAAGGTCACCGGACCGAGCCAACAGTCAAGAGTATCTATATCGTGTTTGAACACAGCTGGGTAGAGATCACCCTTATCTATGTCTATAAGACGCTTATGTTATCAAACACGGCAAAATGTTATGGTGACTAGTTACCAAACTCTGCTGGTGGTTGGAAGTGTACAGTGCTGTCCTGATTTAACGCTTACTTGGGGAGTTAAAGAGAAACTCAATTCAAGGGACAAAAAGCTATAAACTTGCAGAATATGAAAGTTATACCCATCTTTTCTAAAATCGGAAGTTTAGTGGGAGTGTTTTATTTGTATGTTGATAAGCCAGGAAGAGGAAGTGCTTGGGTAGGCTTCCAGGATGGGTGTCACCAGTGTGTTGACCTTTAGAAAGAGCACAAAAAAACAGACAGGAAATGGAGTTTGCATTATTGAGTATTCTAAACATGTGCGTAAACCCGTTGGGCATTCCAATAAATGAAATTGGCAGGCCTGAGACAGTCAGGCAGGGGAGAATAGGGCTGGATGATGCTGAACATCCTCCAGCTAAAAAATGAGGTGGACTTTATCTAACTAGCTGCAGCTTCACCCTGGACTAATACAATATATGTAATGGCTCTGTTTTCTTCTTTTTTTTTTGTTTTTTGTTTTTCTTGTATTTTCATTGCTGCTTGTATCCCATCTGAGAGATTTTCCAACAACAGAAAGTAAATGGGACTGTTCCCAGGGTGAAAAAAATCCCCTCTTAGATACATGTCATTGGAACCGATGTCCCCATTGGAGGATTTTCCCGCTACTCCTGTTCTGTTGACAAAGTTCAAAGTTTAAATTTCATACCACTTTCCATCCAGGTGATGCCCTGATCAGCATACAATCCAAAAGGGAGAGTCAAGTGATATAAAAAGGTAACAGTTGTACAGGGATGAGATGTTGGAGAAAGTAAAAGATCAGTTGTTAGGTGGAGGAGGAATAGGATTCTCTGAAGAGTGTTCAAGATCACCTAAGAGTAAAGATATTGGGAGATGGCAAGACAAATTGGGGTAGGGAATTCCAAAGGATAGGAGAGGCTTGTATTGGAATGAGATGATGGAGAAAGTAAAAGATCAGTTGTTAGGTAAAGGAGAGATATGATTTTCTGAAGAGTTTTCAACGATCACCTAAAAGTGGACATAATAGGAGATGGCTAGACAGATTGGATAGAGAGTTCCAAAGGATAGTAGAGGCATAAGAGGAGGTGACAAGGAGAGGCATAAGAGGAGGTGACAAGGAGGGGCATAAGAGGAGGTGACAAGGAGAGGCATAAGAGGAGGTGACAAGGAGAGGCATAAGAGGAGGTGACAAGGAGGGGCATAAGAGGAGGGGACAATTAGGGGCATAAGAGGAGGTGACAAGGAGAGGCATAAGAGGAGATGATAAGGAGGGGCATAAGAGGAGGTGGCAAGGAGGGGCATAAGAGGAGGTGACAAGGAAAGACAAAAGAGGAGGTGACAAGGAGAGGCATAAGAGGAGGTGACAAGGAAAGGCATAAGAGGAGGTGACAAGGAGGGGCATAAGAGGGTGTGACAAGGAGGGGCATAAGAGGGTGTGACAAGGAGGGGCATAAGAGGGTGTGACAAGGAGGGGCATAAGAGGAGGTGACAAGGAGAGGCATAAGAGGAGGGGACAAGGAAAGGCATAAGAGGAGGTGACAAGGAGGGGCATAAGAGGAGGTGACAAGGGGGGGCATAAGAGGAGGTGACAAGGAAGGGCATAAGAGGAGTTGACAAGGAAAGGCATAAGAGGAGGTGACAAGGAAAGGCTTAAGAGGTGGTGACAAGGAGAGGCATAAGAGGAGGTGACAAGGAGAGGCATAAGAGGAGGTGACAAGGAAAGGCATAAGAGGAGGTGACAAGGAAAGGCTTAAGAGGTGGTGACAAGGAGAGGCATAAGAGGAGGTGACAAGGAGAGGCATAAGAGGAGGTGACAAGGAAAGGCATAAGAGGAGGTGACAAGGAGAGGCATAAGAAGAGGTGACAAAGAGAGGCATAAGTGGAAGTGACAAGGAGAGGCATAATAGGAGGGGGCAAGGAGGGGCATAAGAGGAGGTGACAAGGAGGAGCATAAGAGGAGGTGACAATGAGAGGCATAAGAGGAGGTGACAAGGCAGGGCATAAGAGGAGGTGACAAGGAGAGGCATAAGAGTAGGTGATAAGGAGGGGCATAAGAGGAGAGGACAAGGAAAGGCATAAGAGGAGGTGACAAGGAGAGGCATAAGAGGAGGTGACAAGGAAGGGCATAAGAGGAGGTAACAAGGAGGGGCATAAGAGGAGGTGACAAGGAGAGGCATACGAGGAGGTGACAAGGAGCTAGAGAGCAGGAGGTCTTGCGAAGATAAGAAGGTCTAGTGACTCTAACCTTTCCCTACACTATAGAAAACCGAGGAAAAAAAAGTTACAATACAAATTAAAGTATAACTAAGCGCAAAATTTTTCTTTTTTTAGTTTTAGATAGAGTGGAGGTGGATTAGAACGCTTGCCAGTTTTTATTGCTGTATGTGGCCCAGTTAAGGAGATTCACCCACTCTATTTGTTCTGTTTACCATTATTGAAAGTGAAAGAAGGTCCCAAATTTTGGGTTGTCCCCAGAAAAGTATGAGAGAGGAAATCTTTCAATGGGGACACTAGTTCTGGTGACCTGGGGGGGGGTCTCCAAGGGATTCCCTAATTTGTAGAGATTTGCTCTCACTTTTTGGCTATGGGACAGGAAGTGAAGGGAAATCTCCGCAATGGGACACAGATGACAAAAAAAAAAAAAAAAAAAATCTGACAGGGGTTATAACTCTTCCTCGCTCTGTCCAAAATGAAAAAAAAAAAAATAGTTTTGCCTACAGTTCTACTTTAAGACAACAGAATAGGGAGGGCTCTGATCACAAGAGCTTACAATCTAAAACAGAGGAGGTTAGTGATACAAAAAGGTAACAACTGTACGGAGAGGAGATGATGGAGAAAGTAAAAGATCAGTTTTTAGGTACAGGAGTGATCAGATTCTCAGAAGAGTTCCCAAGGATCACCTAAAGGATAAAGAGTAGGGGATAGATGGACAGGTTGGAGTATGGAGTTCCAGAGGATAGGAAAGGCTCTTGAGAAGTCCCAGAGGTGAGCATGGGGAGAAGGTGAATTGGGAACTAGAGAGCAGGAGGTCCCTGAGATCTCGCTAACTCTACATATAGTTTATATCCTTTTTAGGTAAGCCCCAAAACTTTTTGAACTTTCACTAATCTCTGTTTAGCTCAAAGTTGGCAAACTCATAAAAACTTCAAAAACTGCAGCCTGTGCGCAACGTTAAATAACCAAGTTAAAAGCTTTGCAAGGTACACAATGCTTTTTTTTAATTCAAATTAGGAGATGACAGGCACTCACCAGCTTGGCAAAACATTATAGGTCTTTTAGTTAACAAGTAAAACACAGGCGTTTGATCTTTGTGGTGCCCATGCATGTTTCATTAAAAGGCAGGAAAGTGGTATTATTATCTGACAACACAGAAGCAAAACAACCGCTTGATGAAAGGCTAATTTATAAGTGAATAAACTATCCGATCATTAGGAACACTCTGTATTACACTTTTAAAAGGAAAAAATGAATCATATAAAAAAAAAAGTTGCATTCGCAGAAACAGAAATGTTTCACGTGCTACATTATAATTGTGAAAGATGAAGCTTGGTGGGAAGACAATATTGAAGCATTGAAACAGGCCAGCTCAAATGTTCTCATTGCTTTATGAAGAACCCATGCCTACATTTTTTTACCCTCTTCCCGTCCGCACTATAGCCGAATGACGGCTGCAGCGCGAACCTTAATTGCCGGGAGGGGGTATATGTATGTCCTCCCGTGCATGAGCTGCCTGCGGAGCGCGCACGGCTTGCTCTGTGATCAGTGAGTCCAAGAGACTCGACTGATCACAGATCGGAGTAAGGGGCCGGTGTAACGTTAAAAAAACCCTACCTCGTGAAAATTCCCTACCCTCGTCACTTCCTCTTCACATACGTCATGGAGAAGCTGAGCAGTTTACCACTGTGCATGCTCACAGCTCCGGAGGGTAACACCTACGTCATTGAACAGCTGAGCAGCTCACCAGTGCGCATGCTCACAGCTCCGGAGGGTAGGGAATTTTCACAGGGTAGTGTTTTGTAACGTTACACCGCATCAGCTGTTGCCGCGGGTACATGAAATCTCTGCTGTAACATTAAATCATCTCCATTTATCTTTTTTTAAATCATCTCCGCTCCTACCCCTCACACTTCCGTGATCTCGGCTACTAAATGTAAAAGTGGCGGGTGTATGAAAATATAAATCACTGAGATCTTGGCTCAGTGATTTATATTTTCATAGACCCGCCGCCGCTTTTACATTTAGTAGCCGAGATCAGGGAAGTCACTGGGGTAGGAGCGGAGATGATTTAATGTTGCAGCGGAGATGATTTCATGTACCCGCGGCAACAGCTGATGCGGTTTAACGTTACAAAACCCTTCCCCGTGAAAATTCCCTACCCTCCGGAGCTGTGAGCATGCGCACTGGTAAGCTGCTCAGCTGTTCCATGACGTAGGTGCACCGGAAGTGACGAGGGTAGGGAATTTTCACGGGTAGGGTTTTTTCACGAAACACCGGTCCCGACCCCTTACCACATGATCAGCTGTCAGCCAATGACAGTTGATCACGTGATGTAAACAGCTGCCGGCAATCAGCTTTTTTTTTTTCACCTCACCCTGTCAGCGTGAGGAGAAAAAAAAGGAGATCTGCGCTGCTGTCAGAGGGACATTGGTCCCGAAGACAAGAGGAGCATTTGTGCCCACCAGTGCCACCTACCAGTGCCCATCAGCGCCACCAACTAGTGCCCACCATCATACCTCTGCCTTGGGGAGGCATCCCTGTGACTGCCAGAATCTTGCAGTGCTTCAAGGGACTTGCAGTTCTACAACAGCTGGAGTGCCAAGGTTGCCTACCCCTGAGCTATACCATGACCTGGATAACAAAAGCCCCGTACACACGAGAAGAAATTCAGCCAGGAAATTTCGTCCGACGACCGATCTACCAATTTTCGGCTTTTTAGTATGGTGCTTCCGACAACCGACTGAAAAAAATCCTGGTGTGCAGGTTATATAATTTTTGTCGACCGTCAACACACGCCCGATTTTCGTCTCGTTAGTACAGATTTCGATGGGGAAAAATCTTATGAGCAAGACTAGGCATGCTCAGAGATGAAAGAACACATAGAAAGCAATCCAACCCATGACATCACTTCTGAAGTAGAATTCTGTTGTACGGGAAAATTTGTGTGCAGTCTAGAGCACATTCCAACCAACAGACACCACTCTGGACAAAAGACGGACGACCGGTCGGCGGAAATTCGTTGCATGTGTACGAGGCTTAAGAAGTACAACTGAGAGGAGTAAAGTGGCAATTTTTTTGTAAGCTTTTGGACTCCAGATGATTTGGGTTATATACATACATTTCCCAGCTATGTTTCATTTGAAGCATATCATTTTTCCCAACACTACAGGTGCTCTTTAGCATGCTGCCTTCATGTCAACCCTTAGGCTTCTCCTCTTTCCGAGCCGTGTTTGTCGAGATCAAACATTTAATCTGAGGGAGATCTTGATTAGAGTTTTGATATATGTGAAAATGAGAGCCGATGATACATAGATAAAATGTGATACAACTCCCATTATCACCGCACCGGTTCCCATTACACCGCAGCGACAAAGACTCATTACTGCGCGGACGCACTAACTCTATCAGGACCATTAGACGGGGAAGTGGTTATTGATGGAGCTCATTGTTCTGACTTCATACATGAAATCATTTCAGCCCTAATGGCCGTCATACCCTTTTTAACCTTGATGGCGCTAAATTAGAAGCAAGAATTAATGACTGTAGACTTTCAACTTACTTGGAGAGCAATAAAAATTAAGCAGGAATAGGGGAATCACCATTATGTGGCAGCCATTTTTCTTTAACCCTATCGTACGTCACTTTCCTGTAGACTTCTTCTCTATTGAATTACATCTTTTCATGCAAAGGCTCCTCAGAACAAAGTAAAGGATTTACTCAAAGCATCGTTATAGCTGGTATGACAATTTTTACAGAGTTACATTGATCCAACTTGGGCCAATAGTTAGCAAACACTTCCAGCTCTAAGAGGTCCTCTGTGGTGGAACGCTGAAAGGACAATGGCATTTCCAAAAGCTAGGTGGATGTAGCCCTCCTCAGGCGGGGTAGTCAAAACTGATACTAATAAAACAAACAAGAAGGCGCAGGCACCTAGTGCATTACCGAAAGACATTTAATATAAAAATGGATAAAAAAATGGATACTCACAAAGTATAGTCATTGGACACATACATGCCATCATCAAGGAGTGTATAGCTGATGCGTTTTGGGGGTGCATCCCCCCTTCCTCAGAGCTAGGCTACCAACTTAGACCAATGTAAGTATGTATGTGCCATACCTGTAGGATCCCTCAAGAACAGGGGTGTCCAAACTTTCTGAACAAAAGACCAGTTTATCGTCCTTCAGACTTTGGGGGGGGGGGGTCTTACTGTGGCCAGTGGGAGAAGAAAACAAATTCCTGGGAGGAATAGTGCCCCATTATTGGTGTCAATGGGAGGAATAGTGTACCATCATTGGTGTCAGTGGGAGGAATAGTGCCCTATCATTGGTGTCAGTGGGAGGAATAGTGCTCCATCATTGGTGTCAGTGGGAGGAATAGTGCCCCATCATTGGTGTCAGTGGGAGGAATAGTGCCCCATCATTGGTGTCAGTGGGAGGAATAGTGCCCCATCATTGGTGTCAGTGGGAGGAATAGTGCCCCATCATTGGTGTCAGTGGGAGGAATAGTGTCCCATCATTGGTATTAGTAGGAGGAATAGTGCCCCATTATTGGTATCAGTGGGAGGAATAGTGTCCCATTGTTGTATCGGTGGGATAAATAGTGCCCCATCATTGGTGTCAGTGGGAGGAATAGTGCCTCATCATTGGTGTCAGTGGAAGGAATAGTGCCCCATCATTGGTGTCCGTGGGAGGAATAGTGCCCCATTATTGGTATCAGTGGGAGGAAAAGTGTCCCATTGTTGGTATTGGTGGGATAAATAGTGCCCCATCATTGGTGTCAGTGGAAGGAATAGTGCCCCATCATTGGTGTCAGTGGAAGGAATAGTGCCCCATCATTGGTATCAGTGTGAGGAAAAGTGTCCCATCATTGGTATCAGTTGGAGGAATAGTGCCCCATCATTGGTATCAGTGGGAGGAATAGTGTCCCATCATTGGTATCAGTTGGAGGAATAGTGTCCCATTATTGTTATCAGTGGGAGGAATAGTGCCCCATCATTGGTATCAGTGGGATGAATAGTGCCCCATCATTGGTATCAGTGGGAGGAATAGTGTCCCATCATTGGTATCAGTTGGAGGAATAGTGTCCCATTATTGTTATCAGTGGGAGGAATAGTGCCCCATCATTGGTATCTGTGGGAGGAATAGTGCCCCATCATTGGTATCAGTGTGAGGAAAAGTGTCCCATCATTGGTATCTGTGGGAGGAATAGTGCCCCATTATTGTTATCAGTGGGAGGAATAGTGCCCCATCATTGGTGTCAGTGGGAGGAATAGTGCCCCATCATTGGTATCAGTGGGAGGAATAGCGCCCCATCATTGGTATCAATGGGAGGAATAGTGCCCCATCATTGGTATCAGTGGGAGGAATAGTGCCCCATTATTGTTATCAGTGGGAGGAATAGTGCCCCATTATTGTTATCAGTGGAAGGAATAGTGCCCCATAATTGGTATCAGTGGGAGGAATAGTGCCCCATCATTGGTATCTGTGGGAGGAATAGTGCCCCATTATTGTTATCAGTGGAAGGAATAGTGCCCCATCATTGGTGTCAGTGGGGGGAATAGTGCCCGTCATTGTTATTAGTGGGAGGAATAGTGCCCTATTATTGGTGTCAGTGGGTGGAATAGTGCCCCATTGCTGGTATCAGTGGAAGAAATAGTGCTTTAAAAAATCCATTGTCTGCTAACTTACTTAAGCAACTAGTGGCCTTGCAGCTTTGCTAATCCTTTGACTGACCAATGATAACTTTGTAGATCAGGGATTCCAGTGTTTCTCCAACTAAACCTTTTCTGGAACCCTGACTAAGTATTGAAGAAATGGATCGGCACGACAGTCAGCTAACAAGCATTCTAAGGATCAGTACTACAGCCAGGCGATAAGCATTCTTCTCTCTCCCTGAATGGCGGATTTAAATGAGTGGTTCCAATGTAAATCAGATTGGAGTCTGAATTAATTCTGTGTTTAACTTTGCTGCACAAATGCGTTTTTAAGATTTTCCATCATTCTGAAGAAGGAGCCGTTATGCTGTTTAATTACAAGGCTGGCGTGTCACCATCACACACTTCTGCACCGTCTGTCTCAACTAACAAATACAATTTTCACTTCGTACTTCGCCTCGTTATTGTTAAGTAAGTTTATGGTACCCTTCCACCCTCCAGTTAATTACACTTCTGGCTTATTTATGGCCTTCAACCTTTATTTTGAAACCCCATTAAAAAAAAATAAATAAATTTAAAAAAAAAGATTTTATATTGTAATAAGTAATTGGCAGCTTTTTTTTGCTAAAATAATAAAATGGTTACGCTTACCTGCTCTGTGCGATGGTATAGCACAGAGTGGCCCTGAACCTTCTCTTCTGTGGTCCCCTGCTGGAGCTCTAGGCTCCTCCACTTCTGTGTGTGCCCAAATAGCAAGCCGCTTGCTATGGGGCATACCTGTGAGCTTGCTCCTGAGCTATGCGAGTCCATAGATACACTCAGCACGACTCAGACCGCCCCCGGCTCCCTCTGCACAAGATTTGATAGACAGCAGCAGGTGCCTATGCCTCTCGCTGCTGCCTCTGTGTCCTGTGAAGGGAGGAGCAGAGACCGGGCACATCACTGGATTGAGAGAGAGAGAGAGGACTCAGATAAGCAGGGCTTTTTTTCTCAGTTAATGGGTCCAGGTACTTCCTCATTCCGAGTCCCCCCTTGTCTCCACCCCCTACCCACCTTTGAGCCCATCCCTTGTCTCCACCCCCTAGCCACCTCCCAGTACCGCTCCTTTTAGAGGATACAGAGCCAAGTATTTATTTATTTATTTTTTTGGTGCATAGTAATTTTTATGGAATTTGTTAATTATAACAAGAAAAGCTGTAAAATAGGTGCCTCCCGTAATCACAGACCTCACCACCAACAACACAGTAGATCCCCCCAGCAACAACAGATGCCCCAACCAAAACAACAGATCCACTTTAGCAAAAATAGACTACCCCACTAGCAAACATTCATCTTCTCACAGCCATCAATATACCCATCAGAAGCCAGCAACAATAGACCCCTCACTCAACGGTAGATCCCCCCAGCAACAATAGACCCCCCCCCTCAACAGTAGATCCCCTCAGTAACAATAGACCCCTCCCTCAACAGTAGATCCCCCAGTAACAACAGACACCTCCCTCTACAGTAGATCCGCCAGCAACAGTAGATCGTCCATCAGCAACAACAGACTCTCCCAACTATAAACCCCTCCCAGGGACAATAGATCCCCCAGCAGCTACCATCAATAGATCCTCCAACATATGCCAGCACCCCTTGCCATTACATAGAACCACTTTAAAGCTACATTTCAGGTTTTTTTTGCATAGTTACATTAGTTTCTAGATTGTA